>NC_036856.1:36225380-36260907 GCF_002910315.2 Salvelinus sp. IW2-2015 | reverse complement strand
GGTCGGGGACATTTAGGGGCAGTGTGACACGTGGGGACATGTATATTGTGGGACAGTGGGGTCCGTTTATGGTGGGGTGCGAGTGTGTATTGGGGAAACAGTAGGGTCGTGGTGACAGTGTAGTATATGTAGGGAACGTAGGTCGTGGTGACGTGCTATTATTGTGGAACAGTGGGGAACATTAGGGGCCAGTTGGGACAGTTGGGGGACAGTAGGGCAGTGTGGACAGTGGGAACAGTGCTATGATGTGGGAACAGTAGGGTCAGTGGGTGACAGTGTATATTTATGGGAAACAGTGGGGCAGTGGGCGTATTGTGGGGACAGTGGGGACAGGTGGGGAGCGGTATTGGGGGGACAGTGGAGCAGTGAGTGGGTGGACAGGTGTATATTGTGGGGACAGTGGGGACAGTAGGCGTGGGACAGTGGGGACAGGTCAGGGGCAGGTGGAGTGGCGGACAGTCGAATAGAGAGTGGGGACAGTGGGGACGTAGGCAGTGGGAAGTAGTGGAAGTTGTGGGAACAGTAGGGTCAGATTGGTGACAGTGACTAGTGGGAAATAGGGTACGTCGTGACAGTGTATGGGATAGGGGGACAGTAGGGGCAGTGGGACAGTGGGGACCAGTGGGGACGTGGGACAGTCGGGACAGGGTATATGTGGACGTCGGGACAGTAGATGGGGACAGTAGGGACAGTGGGGACAGTGAAGTGTAGGGACGTGGGGACAGTGTGGACAGTGGGACAGTTGGGGACAGTAGAGGGCAGAGGAGACAGTCCGGGACAGGGGACAAGTAGGGGCAGTAGGGGAACAGTAGGGGAAGAGGGACAGTCGGGACAGTTGGGACAGTGGGGGACAGTAGGACAGTGGGGGACAGTAGGCGGCAGTGGGGACAGTGGGGACAGTGGGGAAGAGGGACAGTGGGGCAGTTAGGACTAGTTGGGCGACAGTGGGGACCAGTAGGCGTAGGGCAATGGGGACAGTAGGTGACAGTTGGGGACAGGTGGGGACAGTAGGGACGTCGGACAGTGGGGACAGTTGGGGACAGGTTGGGGACAGTTTGGGGACAGAAGAGACAGTCGGGACAGTCGAACAAGAGGAGTACAGTCGGGGACTCAGTGGGGGACGTGGGACAGTAGGGACAGTGGGACGTAGGGGCAGTGGGACAGTGGGGACAGTTGGGGACAGTGGGCGGACAGAGGGGACAGTGGGGACAGTAGGGACAGTGGGGACAGTCGGACAGTGGGGGACAGTGGGGACATGGGGACAGTAGGGGACAGTGGGTGACAGTAGGGCAGTGTGGGACAGTCGGGACAGTCGGGACAGAGGAGACAGGTCGGACAGTGGGACGTTGGGGACAGTGGGGACAGTAGGGCAGTAGGGACAGTGGACAGTAGGGCAGTTGGGGACAGAGGGGACAGTGGGGACAGAAGGGACAGTGGGGACAGTAGGGCAGTGGGGACAGTTGGGACATTGGGGGACAGTGGGGACAGTAGGGGCAGTGGGGACAGTTGGGACAGTTAGGGCAGTCGGGGACAGATGGGGACAGGGGACAGATGATACAGGTCGGGACAGTAGGACAGTAGAGGGACCAGTAGGAACCAGTGGGGACGTGGGACAGTGGGACATAGTAGGGGGTCAGTTGTGGACAGTCGGGACAGTTCGGGACAGAGGAGACAGTCGGACCAGTGTGGACAGTGGGGACAGGGGGGTACAGTGAGCGACATAGGCGGACCGTAGGGATCAGAGCGAGACAAGTCGGGGACAGTGGGGACAGTGGGGAGCAGTAGGGGCAGCTTGTGGACAGTGGGGACAGTCGCGTACAGAGGAGACAGTCGGGGACAGTGCGGACAGTAGGAGACAGTCGGACAGTCGGGACCAGTCGGGACAGAGGAGGGACAGTCGGGGGACAGTAGGACAGTCGGGGACAGTTGGACAGAGGAGACATGCTGGCGACAGAGGAGACTGAGTACGCGCGACAGTCGCGCGCAGAGGCAGACCCCTACTGGGACAGAAGCAGGACAGTGCAGGGAACAGTCGGGACAGAGGAGACAGTCCGAGGCAGCACATGGGACACAGAGGAGCAGGTCGGCGATACGAGGGAGACAGGTCGGTACAGAGAGACAGTACGGGTAACAGATGGGGAACATGGGGACCAGAGGAGACAGTCGCAGGAGACAAGGGAAGAGGAGACTCGGACAAAGACATGACGAGATCGGACAGAGGAGACCAGTCGGGACAGTCGGGGACAGAGGAGACAGTCTGGCAGTGAGACAGAGGGATCGGACAGTCGGAGACACGTCGGGCACATGTGGGGACAGTGAGGGGACAGTGCGGGCAGTGGGACATGAGTCGGGACCAGAGGAACAGTCGGGACAGTCGGTAGACGGTCGGGACAGTCGGGACCAGTCGGGACAGTCGAGGACAGAGGAGACAGTCGGGACAGTGAGACAGTCGGCGAACGAGGAGAAGCAGTCGGACAGAGGAGACAGTCGGGACAGTCGGGACAGAGGAAGACATCGTGGGACAGAGGAGACAGTCGGGCCAGTGCATAGGAGACAGATCGGAGCAGCCGACAGAGGAAGACAGTCGGGAACAGAGGAGACAGTCGGACAGTGGGGACAGTGGGACAGTAGGGACAGTGGGGACAGTGGGGACAGTACGGGGCAGTGTGTGGACAGTGGGGACAGTAGGGGCAGTGGGGACAGTGGGGACAGTAAGGGACCACGTGGGACAGTGGGCCGAGCAGTAGGACCAGGGGACAGTGTGGACAGTGGGGACAGTAGGGGCAGTGTGGACAGTGGGGACAGTAGGAATGGGGACAGTGGAGGGAGCCAAGTGGGCAGTCCAGCATGTGCAGGGGACCAAGTAGGGACAGTGGGCAGTGACGAGGGCAGTGGGGGACATAGTGAAGGACAGTGGGGACCACGTGGGTTGACCGTTGTGGCAGGCGCGCGGGACAGTGAGGGACAGTAGGGGCAGTGGACAGTGGACAGTGGGCGACAGTAGGGGCAGTGGGGACCAGTACGGAGGCGGAAGCAGTGGGAGGGGACAGTAGGCAGTGTGACCGTGGACAGTGGGACAGTAGGGCAAGTGTGACAGTGGGGGACAGTGGGCAGAGGGACAGAGGGGCAGGTGTGACAACGTGGGAACAGTGGGGACCAGTAGACAGTGGGAGTGTGGCGCTGGGACAGTAGGAGGAAGTGGGGACGGCATGTGGACAGGTGGACCAAGTGGGGACAGTAAGGGAACGTGGGACAGTGGGGACAGGTAGGGACAGTGGCGGGAGAACAGTGGGGACAGTAGGGACAGTGGGGACAGTTGGGGACAGTAGGGACAGTGGGGACAGTGAGGGACAGTAGGGGACTGAGGGACAAGTGGGGACAGTAGGCACGGACAGTGGGGACAGTGGGGACAGCTGGGACCAGTGGGGACAAGTAGCGGCAGTAGTGGACAGTCAGGGCGGGGCACAGCTGGGGACAGTGTGGACAGTGGGGACAGTAGGGGCAGTGTGGACAGTGGGGACTAAGTGCGGCGCAAGGGACAGTGGGCGACAGTAGATCGGGCAGTGTCGGACAGTGGGAACAGTGGGGACCAGTAGGCAGTGGGGACAGTAGGGGCCAGGTGTGGACCAGGGGGACAGTAGGGCAGGGGACGGCACGTCTGACGGGACAGAGGGAGTGGGACAGTGGAAGGGGCAGTGTGGACGCTGCGGGCGTGCTGCAGTTGACCTGTGTGACATTCCTCTGATGTCATCCTAATTTCTATATGAAAGACTCAGAAGCCTGCTCATCCTCCTCTCATGTGAGTGGTGGTAAGCGAGGCCTAGAATTAACACTCGGCGACCTGCCGCCTTCCTGGTCTTGTCCGGTTCTGGTCCTGTCTGTCCTTCGTCTGTCCTGCCTGTACTGTCCTCGCTATGCTCCTGCCTGTCTGTTGTAGCTGCTCTGTCCCTGGCAGCATGGTGAATGGAGTCACACAAAACTACAGATACTGATGCACACCCCTGACACATACGGTACAGTTACAGAACCCATCTTACACCACAGCAGGGAAGTGCTGTTTGGATGAGAAGAAAGAAAACTGCACACCGACAGACAGACAGACAGAGTGGCTGCAGGCAGAACTTTGGGGCACAAGCTACACACACAGTGTATAACTGAACAGGTTTTTATGTCGTCCCGCTGCCCATACCCCCACCCACCCACCCACCCACCCCACCCAAGCCACACACACCAACCACACACACCACACACACACCACACACACACACACACACACACACACACACACTACACCACAACACACACACCACACAACACACACACACACACACACACACACCCACACACAACTATACACAAATCAACATCACAATGTTATTTGTCACGATACACACTGGTTACGCAGATGTATAATGCGAGTCGTAGCGAAAATGCTTGTGCTTCTACGTTCCGACACATGCAGTAATACACCAACAACGTAATCTACACCTAACCAATTCCACAACTTATTACCTTCATTAAACAACACAAGTGAAAGGGCCATAAAGAATATCTGTACATAAAGAATATTGAATGGCCAGTGATCGTTCTACAGACACGGCATAGCAAGAGTGCACGTAGAATGGTATCGAGTACAGTATCATACATATGAGATGAGTAATGTAGGGTAGTAAATATTATATTGCAATCGGGTATGTTATAAAGTGCTAGTGATCACATCCTTTTGTTCATAATTTTACATTGTTAAAGTGCGCTGGAGTTTGCAGTCAGTATGATGTGGCAGCAGCCACTCAATGTTCAGTAGTGGCTGGTTTAACAGTCTGATGCTTGAGACTAGAGTTGTTTTTCAGTCCTCCTCGGTCCCTGGCTTTGATTCACCTGCTACTGACCTCGCCTTCTGGATGATAGCGGCGCTGTGAACAGGCCACGTGGCGTCGGGCTGGTTGTCTGTCCTTGATTGTTCTTCATGGCCTTCCCTGGTGACATTGGGTGGTGTAGCGTTCCTGAGAGGGCAGTCAGTTTGCCACACCGGTGTGCGTTCGTCGCACGACTTCATACTCACCTCCTGGAAGAGCCTTCGGTTGTGGGCCCGGAGCCAGCTTGCCGTACCAGGCGGTGATACAGCCCGACAGCGATGCTCTCGATTCGTGAAAAGTTGTTGCAGTGCTTTGGTTGACAAGCCGACATTTCTTCTCAGCCTCCCTGTGGTTGGTAGAGGCGCTGCTGGCGCCCTGCATTTTCACAACGCTGCTCCTGTGTGGGTGTGCACCAATCTCAGTTTGTCCGGATGTGTACGACCGAGGAACTCTAAAACGTACTACCCCTCTCCACTACTGTCCCGTACGATTGTGGATAGGGGGGTGCTTCCCTCTGCTGTTTCTAAGTCCACAATTCATCTCCTCTTGTTCTTCGTTGACTGAGTGCTCGAGGTTATTTTCGTGAACCCACACCTCCGAGCGGCCCGCCTACCTCCTCCCGTAGGCCGTCTCGTCGTTGTTGAGTAATCAAGCAGAAAAGTTTTAGGGTGTCAGGTAGGGTGGAGGTGATATGGTCCTTGACTAGTCTCTCAAAGCACTTCATGATGACGGAAGTGAGTGCTACGGGGCGGTAGTCGTTTAGCTCAGTTARCTTAGCTTTCTTGGGAACAGGAACAATGGTGGCCCTCTTGAAGCATGTGGAGACAGCAGACTGGGATAAGGATTGATTGAATATGCCCGTAAACACACCAGTCAGCTGGTCTGCGCATGCTCTGAGGACGCGGCTGGGGATGCCGTCTGGGCCTGCAGCCTTGCGAGGGTTAACACGTAGGCTGCAGTGAAGGAGAGTCCGCAGGTTTTGGTAGCGGGCCGTGTCAGTGGCACTGTATTGACCTCAAAGCGGGCAAAGAAGTTGTTTAGTCTGTCTGGGAGCAAGACATCCTGGTCCACGACGGGGCTGGTTTTCTTTTTGTAGTCCGTGATTGACTGTAGACCCTGCCACATACCTCTTGTGTCTGAGCCGTTGAATTGCGACTCTACTTTGTCTCTATACTGACGCTTAGCTTGTTTGATTGCCTTGCCGAGGGAATAGCTACACTGTTTGTATTCGGTCATGTTTCCGGTCACCTTGCCCTGATTAAAAGCAGTGGTTTGCGCTTTCAGTTRCAGCAAATCCTGCCATCAATCCACGGTTTCTGGTTTGGGAATGTTTTAATACTTGCTGTGGGTACGACATCGCCGATACACTTGCTAATAAACTCGCTCACCGAATCAGCGTATTCGTCAATGTTGTTGTTTGACACAATGCGGAACATATCCCAGTCCACGTGATCGAAGCAATCTTGAAGCGTGGAATCAGATTGGTCGGACCAGCGTTGAACAGACCTGAGCGCGGGAGCTTCCTGTTTTAGTTTCTGTCTATAGGCTGGAAGCAACAAAATGGAGTCGTGGTCAGCTTTACACTGGTAGAGCAGGCCATGACACCAAGCATACGGACAGACAGCTATCCAGCCTAGCAGACACAGTAAACCACTCAAAAGGCAGGGTGAACTTTAGACTCTGGGTGACTCTGGGTGACTCTGTGTGACTCTGGGTGACTGCCAAACAGATGCCAGGCCACTGGGACACGGAGGCTGGGCAGACAAGAGCCAGGAGATGGACACAGCAGGGGTTTGGACGGTTATGCTCAGAGACTGTACGACTGTCTCAAAATGCGTGCTTATTCCCTACATAGTGCACTACCAGGCCATGGTCCAAAGTAGAGCACTATAAAGGGAGTAGGGTGCCATTTGACACACAGACTTGGAACGAGAGATGTGTCCCCTTCATGATTTACTGATGCTATCATGACTTTTGATGACTGCATTAGATATCTATTGCATCTCTGTTGCCATGACCTTGCTGTGCGGTTCGAGATTTACTGTAGCGTGGAAAATTTGCCCACAAACTGGCCCCTAAACCTACGTAAACTTCCAGTAAGGTTTTGTAATTGGGATTACTTAGGTAAATGTCACTGTAGAGGTCTCTTCTGATAAACTCCATTGAGTTACACACAACTAACCTCAGTCAAATGTAATCAAGTTACCCACTGGGCACAGACGTCAGTTCAACATCTAGTTAGGATTTACATTTTGTTGAGTTGTCAACTAACGTGAATTCAACGTGAATTCTTTTTTATATTCACTATGTCATTGGATTTAGGTTCAAACCAAATGCGTTGATGACTTTTTGTAATTCCAATCAGTTTTCCACGTTGATTCAACATCACCACATTGATTTCTGGGGTTGAAATGACGTGGAAACAATGTTGATTCAACCAGTTTTTTCCCAGTGAGTAGGATTGGTGGGCTTAAAAAGTGAAGAAGGGTCGCACGTCACACGAATAGGCATATCAGTCAGGAGAAATGGCAGTGACCTGTTAGGCCTACATCTAAACACAACAGTCAGTTGACCACATGCTGCGATTATCAGAAGAGATTTGGCATGGTGAAAATACATAAAAACAACTCATCTCTCAGCAGCTGTCTTCCCATCAGAATGGGGATGCAAAGGCTTCATTTGATTGTATCAGAATAATTCCGCTTGGACAACACTCTATCCTGTCTGGGAGAATAGCCGAATGAATTCCTACCAGATGACTCTGGTTTCAGTAAATGCAATTTGAGACAACTGGATCTTCTTTGAAATGAATCAAATATTTTCAGAGCGCCTAACGGGTTAAATGGGGGATAATAACCGTGGGTCATAGAGTGTATGGAAATAAGAGATAACTGCATAACAGCTAGGCCTACTGTAGAATTGTTGTGGGAACTCAAATAACTATGCCATCATTTTGGAAATAGGTCCAAATTAAAGAAGTAGTTCACCCAAATTACAAAGTGATATATTAGTTTCCTTACCCTGTACGCAGTCTATGGACAAGGTAAGACATAATCCACGCTTTGGTTTTGTTTTCCTGGCCCCTGTATCCAAATGCTAACGTTTTAATAATAAGTTAGCATTAATAAGTTAGCATTAATAAGTTAGCATTTGGAGACAGTGGATCACCAAACAGTGTGATCAGTGAATCGCTAGGCTTGTGGAGAGTTCTTAAAAAAGGCTTTTCTTATTCATTGTTAATTGTTGGAGTGGATATAAAAGCATCTTGGTCTCCATTCAGCTCACATTCCTGACGGGAAAGCCCAGAATTCCTAATGAGCTTCAAAACATTACAGATACAGGCAGAAATCCGGAGATCGCTCGGAGCAAATGTCCCAAACATCCCCATTTCTCTCTGCAAGAATCCCTGTCAACATCCCCAACACGACACCAAGGCATACAGAAGAGAAATGAATGGCAAACTTCAAATATATCTAACTTCCTTAATATTATCCTTCACTGGCTTTCTTTGCATCTAAACCATGTACATAGATGAATGACCCAGCAAGGAATTCCTGCGCACAGCTCAATGAAATGGGTTATGCAGAGCAAATGTAATATGTGGTTTTGCTCAGACAATACTGGGGTTTGAGGGCTCTGCTGTGCCCTGGGGCTGAGGATAAAGAAGAGCAACACAGAGGAGAAAGGAGCCTTTGTGAGCTTCCTAAAGTTTGAAGGCCCCTTGCAGGATGTAGCAAAACAGGGTCCTAATAGACGTGCCACTGTAGGGCATGGTAAGAAACAACAGCAGTTACTGCTAAGGAGACATAGACAAAAAACTAGAAAGATGTCATATGTGGAGCTTATGTGGAAAGGAAACTCCCCAAACTAATGCCTGGGATTTAGCTCATTAGGTTACCCAGTCTTGTGGATTCGAACCCTGGTCTTTCACACAAACACATTCCAAAGTGGAGCTAAGGTTTGTTAAGGCACACATAGTCTCTGATCCCCAGTAACATCAAGGCAACCGACGGTAAAGCACTGGGTGCTGCATGACGCCGGGCAGACACACAATTACCAATGGTTTCTCTAATTGCATTTAGACACATTAAGCACTTTGTAAACATTTGATAACATTCAAAGAAGGGGGGGTGATTGTTCCAAATGAGATCACCCCTGTAACGCAAGTCATCTGATAGGAATACCTCTAATTTCTAGAATAGATTGTTTTCATGCAGAATTCTAACATGATAATTGAGTTTTCTGTTCTGAGCTCCACTCCCTGAAGTCCAGTCACATGGACACATTAGTTGGTTAGCAGGTCCTTTGGTTCACTCTGGTTCATTGTAAGAAATGTGTAGGAGATTACAGGGTCTAAGAGGAAGAGACGGCCAATTTGCAATTTGCCACCGCACTTTGATGATTTCATTATGTGTTGAAATAATACAAATAGTCTGATTCTGCAGTTTAACCAGAGGCCACTCACTCAGTGAAAACAGCACGACTAACCAACAACACCCACAGATAGTCATCATTCACAAAGTTGCACTGAACAACCTTCAGTGCAACTGAAGCACGGACACACCAAGGACACCCAAGTCATAGACTGTTCTCTCTGCTACCGCACGGCAAGCGGTATCGGAGCACCAATTCAAGGTCCAAAAGGCTCCTTAACAGCTTCTACCCCCAAGCCATAAGACTCCTGAACAAAGGGCTAACCAGACCTCTCTTTTACACTGCTGCTACTCTCTGTTTATAATATATGCATAGTCACTTTAACTCTACCTACATGTACATATTACCTCAATTAGCCCAACTAACCCGTGCCCCCGCACATTGACTCTGTACCAGTACCCCCTGTATATAGCCTCAACTTGTTATTTTACTGCTGCTGTTTAATTATTTGTTACTTTTATTTTCAATTTTTTTTACTTAACACTTATTTTATTTTTTTCTTAACTTCTTAAAGCATTGTTGGTTAAGGGCTTGTAAGTAAGCATTTATTTCACTGTAAGGTTGTATTCGGCGCATGTGACAAATACAATTTGATTTGATTTGAGACAYAGATTCAAGAGATTTTCATATTACACAGATGAAGTGAATGGGCTTGGACCTATAGGCTACATAAGGTATGTATGAGTCCAATGCAATCTGATAGCATGACTTTACCTTATGCCATCTGACCTCAACAACTTTCACAGATACACTATGATAATCATACATCACCACGCCTTCATCTAAAGAGATCCTCGTTATTGCTGGACATTCCGTGGACATCCTCTGTGTTGTCAGTGTGTTTATATGTATATGTAACTGACTTGCCTAGTTAAATAAAGGTTACATTTTAAAACATTATAATAATTAAAAACCAACAGATGGCGAATCACAGTGAACACTGTGCAAACGAACCATAGCTCTGACATTTATACAGGGAAGCACTACATAGTCCTTCCAATTTACAAACCTCTCGCAGCATCTGAGATAAAACAGTCCTTGCTTCCAGCCCCACTGAAGGCTATAGCGATATTTTATTTTAGGACTATTGGAACGTGTTAATTGAATTTTCCTGTACGCCTATTTGCAAGTTAGTTTATTCAACCTGTATAATAATTACATTTTACCATATTGGCAGGTAGTTCATTCAACAGTCTTATTGATMATCTTTTGTGTGGATCCTTAGTAATCGAACCATTTAGATAATATGTCCGTTTACTACGGTGAATATATCATAACACAATTCATCTAGGAGGATGCACTTATACTGTATATACAATATATACATATTTTGCATATTTTATTTTTTACAATATAATACACTTCTTTCTCTGCCTTCTCTCCTTGTAAAAAAGCCAGTGATCTCATCTCACTGATAATGTCTAGAGAGAGAGAGAGAAAAGAGAGAGAGAGAGACTGCTGCTCTGCTGTAGAAATCAATCTCAGGCTACCAATTACCAAATGTCAATATCTTTAAAAGGGAATCTACACTAAATTAGCGACTGCTAACGGCACTGTCCTAGCTGATGTAAAGCTGTGAGTGGTATTTAATCTGTATCTCTTTCTTTATTCTCTCTCTCTCCTTTCTCTCTCGTTCTGCATTGCTACTGATGTTAAGTTAGCTACAGTAAGTGACCGGCAGAATGATATCTAATGTGAGACACTGCCAGATAACGTTACCCTTCAAGCACAGAGAGCAGAGCAGTCACACTGTGTACAGTACATTCGGAAAGTATTCAGACCCCTTGACTTTTTCCACATTTTGTTACGTTACAGCCAAGTTCTAAAATTGATTAAATAGTTGTTTTCCCTCATCAATTTACACACAATACCCCATAATGACAAAGGAAAAACAGGTTTTTAGACATTTTTACAAAACTATACAAAAAAACTACTTAAATATCACATTTACATAAGTATTCAGACCCTTTACTCAGTACTTTGTTGAAGCACCTTTGGTAGCGATTACAGCCTCGAGTCTTCTTGGGTATGACAATACAAGCTTGGCACATCTGTATTTGGGGAGTTTCTCCCATTCTTTTTCTGCATATCCTCTCAAGCTCTGTCAGGTTGGATGGGGAGCGTTGCTGCACAGCTATTTTCAGGTCTCACCAGAGATGTTCGATTGGGTTCAAGTCCGGGCTCTGGCTGGGCCACTCAAGGACATTCAGAGACTTGTCCCAAAGCCACTCATGCTTTGTCTTGGCTGTGTGCTTAGGGTCATTGTCCTGTTGGAAGGTGAACCTTCACCCCAGTCTGAGGTCCTGAGTGCTCTGGGACAGGTTTTCATCAAGGATCTCTCTGTACTTTGCTCCGTTCATCTTTCCCTCGATCCTGACTAGTCTCCCAGTCCCTGCCGCTGAAAAACATACCAACAACATGATGCTGCCACCACCATGATTCACCGTAGGGATGGTGCCAGGTTTCCTCCAGATGTGAAGCTTGGCATTCAGGCCAAAGAGTTCAATCTTGGTTTCATCAGACCAGAGAATCATGTTTCTCGTGGTCTGATAGTCTTTACGGTGCCTTTTGTAAACTCCAAGCGGGCTGTCATGTGCCTTTTACTGAGGAGTGGCTTCCGTCTGGCCATTCTACCATAAAGGCCTGATTGGTGGAGGGCTGCAGAAATGGTTGTCCTTCTGGAAGGTTCTCCTATCTCCACAGAGGAACTCTGGAGCTCAGGTTCTTGGTCACCTCCCTGACCAAGGCCCTTCTCCCCCTATTGCTCATTTTGGCCGGGCGGCCAGCTCTAGGAAGAGTCTTGGTGGTTCCAAACATCTTCCATTTAGAATGATGGAAGCCACTGTGTTCTTGGGGACCTTCAATGTTGCAGACATTTTTTGGTACCCTTCCCCAGATCTGTGCCTCGACACGTTCGTGTCTCGGAGCTCTACGGACAATTTCTTCGACCTCATGGCTTGGTTTTTCCTCTGACATTCATTGTCAACTGTGGGACCTTATATAGACAGGTGTGTGCCTTTCCAAATCATGTCCAATCAATTGAATTTACCACATGTGGACTCCAATCAAGTTGTAGAAACATCTCAAGGATGATCAACAGAAACAAAATGCATGTGAGCTCGATTTCGAGTCTCATAGCAAAGGGTCTGAATTCTTATGTAAATAAGGTATTTCTGTTTTGTTTTTTTCACACATATCTAAAAACKTGTTTTCGCTTTGTCATTATGGGGTATTGTGTGTAGATTGATGAGTAAAAAAAAATATTTAAACCATTTTAGAATTTGTCTGTAATGTAACAAAATGTGGAAAAAGTCAAGGGGTTTGAATACTTTCCGAATGCACTGTATGTGGCCATATGCCTTGATGCCTACACAATGTACAGACTGAGAGGCTTCAATGTGTTTAGGATTTTTTTTAATAACTTATACATAACAAATACTGCATATACAAATTAGAAAAAGAATATCTAAGACATCCAGGAAGTATTAGAAAGGTAGTTCATGTATCATGGTATCCTATCAGAATAAAAACAGTGTTTCTGGTCTTTTATAGCATGGCTTTAAATGTAAAGAGAGGAGAAAAGAACATTGACTTTTGTAAAACTGCATGTGTGCTGGAAAATCTGAAGGATAAGATGTATACATTGACACTGTCATACTGCTTGAGGTAGAATAAGGCAATGACTAGAACCCTATTAGAAAAGATTGTGAAAAACAATAAAGGCCATAGACATACCCATGCAMTAGACTAACAGTACATCTTGACAGCCATTCATATGCAAAAAGGAAGCATTTTATTTTGGTCCCAAAACTCAAACACACCAAACATTGTAGTCACACTAAATAACATATTAAAAATTCAAAACAACCAACGCCTCTCACTTTTGTGCCAACTGACTCATTCAAATTTAGCCATCCATGTAACCTCCTCTACTAAACAGACAACAGGCTATCTGCTATGATCTTGTGTTGGACAAGAACACAGTCCACTATAGTCCCATAAGTCACAYTCGCAGTGAGAGACCATTTTTAAATGCATCCTTAGTGCTGAAACTCCCTATTGTGTTGGTGTGAGACTGGACTGGACCGAGGGTGCTCTCCCTCACCATCAAATCAAAAGGCAATCCTCCAGCGGCACACTGAATGGTCGAACCGCTAGAGCGCATACCAAATGGCACCATATTCCCTACATAGTGCACCACTTTTGACCAGAGGGCTACGGGCAAAAGTAGTGCACTAAATAGGGAATAAGGTGCCATATGGGACTTACACATAATTACATGCACGGGGGGACTTGTGATCTTTTTAATTATTCTGTACTTCATTTCTATCCCACCATTCAAAACTCAACATGAAAATTGATTGCCTTGAAGATCCATCTTTATAATCTCTCCCAGGTCCATAAATTATCCAATTTTGGGGCATAGAGGGGACAAGGCGTGGATGTGGAGACACAAGCGGATCTCTTTCATAGCCTATATCCGCCATCAGTAGCCCCAGCACCGGCCCTGGCTGTGAAGTGTTGGGGCTAATTAAATCGACTGCTCTCTTTGGGGATGAAAATGGCGTAGAAAAAAGAAAAAGAAGTACACTTGTTATCTTGTGAACCCCTCAAACATATAAAAGATAGAAATCTCTTGAATGTCAGCGACGGAGATGGAATTAACAAGGGATCGTTTTATTGTTGCAGAAGGTCGTTAAGGCTGCAGATAGACCGGGGTAATTATGGAAATGATCTCCCCGGCTCTGCGAAATGTTTTCGCGCTTCCATACGGACTGGAGAGCCGTTCAATCAGCTGCTCTCGTGGGAAAGTTCAGCCATAACTGCAAGTGTATCAGCAAAATCAAATTAAGCAAAGAGATTCCATTAGTATTTATAGCCTAGAGGCATTTGTAAAAGTACAGAGCCAGTGAAGTTATGTGAGACTGAAGAGAGGAGAATTATTGTTTATCGCAAAGCCCATACCTAAGACACACACATGGGTAATGAATTGAAGCCATTGATTACATCTTTAAAGAGAGATATGGAGGGATGTGTAAAATATTAATGTTCTTGTGCGTGACTTTGGACTCAAATATTTAAATTGTTATTGATACGTATATGCAATATGGATAAGTACATGCATGTGCATATAGATAAACATTCCATAAATACATCTACAAAATCTCTGTATCTATATTAAACAAACACGCCTTGGGACAGTGGGCATTTGTCAGTCTTTCTTTGACGTATTTTGAATCACGCATTATTAGGCTGTTTATGTTTTCACCCTGATGTTCATTTATATTTTTGCCGAACTGCAGAACAAGATTTAAAGTTCAGCAAAACAATGACAATTATGTTAATTTGATTTACCTTGATGAAACTCTTCAACAGCCTTGAAAATGGAAAGTTTAGCCCTGTCTGACTTGACCAATAAGCATTCATCTCTTGAACCAACATGACATTTTACCATATTAAGCCTCTACACTCATTTTAATTAACTACATTAGTTTATCGAAGCAATAGAGATCTAATGTCACCAGAGGAGGAGCTACCTGTAGAGGAGGGGCTCATTGCAATGGATGGAATGGAATCAATGGAATGGAATCAAACGTGTGGTTTCCATATGTTTGATGTGTGTTTGATACCTTCCTATGATTCCATTCCAGCCATTACAATGAGACCGTCCTCCTATAGCTCCTCACACCAGCCTCCTCTGCCATGCACCTAAAACAAAACTAAACATGGCATTTCCGTTTTAGGATTTCCCAGGTAAGGAATACTAGGCGAATTATATTTTATAAAGCAACAACAACGGGAAATATGTAGGCAAAAGGCCTAAAGTATGGAAATCTTATTGAAAGTGATTTAAATGTTGTTGTTTAGATCTCATAATGGAAACAACATCAGCAGTCTATTCTCACAGTCACAAGGGAATCTGCTCCTCAGTGGCACCATGGATCTATCGTTACAGGCCCCCAGTGACACCCCTCAATAGTCGATCACAGCACGTGCTTTCATATACAAAGATTTCCCCTCATCATCCCCAATCCAGGTAATTGGGTTTTGGAGCTAGCAAGGTAAATCCGGTTAAAACATGGCTCTGCAGAGAATCTGATAGATTATTAGATGCAGCCACCTCTTGGAGAAGGTAATTTACTGTTATAGATATATGTGTGCATCAATACGCAAGACGAGATTGAGTTCAAGGGTCAGTACAAGTGCCATGCGGAATACACTACATTACCAAGCTAAAGAATGACAGTTTCCTTTAACATAAATTACAGGTAATGGGAGTTGTCGTTTTATCTTTGGCTACCTTGTAAAGGCTTTAAAGAGGCACTGTCTCAAATGTAAACATTAAAATGGCCTGGACATAGACAACATGCAGTAGGAGTTTAGCAGAGTCTCTCATTCGATATAAAATCCAAGTGGCTCTATGGATTAGTGTTGGTAGATTCCATTTCTCATGTTTCAATCACCCCATTTATAAATATCATCAGATTAATATAGCCCTATGTTCACAGGAGGCAAACTGCAACGGAATAAATASCAAAACGACACCACTAACCCAATAACTACCAAACCTCCACATGAACCTCTCTTGTACTTGGGAATTATTTATATTACATGGTTAATAAATGTATTTGTTAATTTTCAATGAAGAATTGTCTCCCAAAGATCACACAATCCAAAACAGCATGCCTGCATTTCAATATTAGATACTGTACTGTCTCTCTTAAATTTGTATTAAAATAATTTTCTGTTAAGTGTATTAGATTTCAATGTATTTTTTATCCGTCTACAGGCCTGTTCTAGTTAGCAGCATTTTTAGCCAAGGTGGTGCGATGAGGGACATTGCGTATGACGTGTAATTTGTGCTGTTTACAACCTACTGTACTCAAATAACACTTTCTGGTAGTGCTAATGTGCAACTTGAGCCCCCATCTAAATGACAATAAAATCTACAAACCGGGTGACATTGCACATACTTAACAAGACACATTGGCATGTTAATCCAGCTTACATTTAGCAGGAGGTGTCACTTTCCCACCCTCGCACCATTCCACATCGCGAGCCTTCATGGGGAACTCCAAGCATCGAACACTTTCGAATTCTAGCTAATGATGAGTCTTTAGAGAGCAGAGAGACTGCAACCATTCCGTTGGTTTTACTACTATCTTGGAAATGTGGGACGATAGCAGATGCATTAGGAAAACAAACCAACAACATTTCAATGTCAATAAGATCTCCATGTTGTTGCATGTTAATACGTTGCCCGGATAATCAATTAAGCAATTATTCGATGTTGAAAGCACGATCTCGACACATGAAGTTTTAATGTAGCCTATAAATGTGAACCATTTCAATGCAAATTTAAGTATATGTCTAATGGATATAATGCGTGTGGGTTAAACAAAGGCCTACTATTTTTATAAAAATATGTAGGCAAACTAATCTCACTAAAAAGCCCATAACAAATGTCCCTGAAATATGTATTTCATGTGCTTTTGAGAAATAGGCCTAATTATTGAATAAAATAAAAATGATTGGATAAATAACGTTAAAACAATATTCGCCAAAACGCTTCACATACAGACTGTTATTCCCTCAAGATGATAACAGTATAGGCCTAATCGTTGTACACCAGTAATTATGAAGTGTAGGCTACTAACATATCTCACCAGTCTCTCACCGTGTTGGAGTCTATATCACCTATTGGACCTTGTTCAGCATTTAGGTGAAAAGGTGAAATTTAGATACTGCATTTGAGGGCACCTTCAATAATCTATAGCCAAGACCTACAGTAAACTGTATGTTGATTAGGTCTACACAACTCTCAGTGAATGTATGGTTTAGGTGTTGATAATCGCATCAATGTATGGTCGAAAAGGTTACAAAAAAAATCGTTACAAAAATCTAGCAATGGTCTTGTCAATTTTTTGGCATAACACGAAAAACAAAAACATTGCTTTTACAATTTTACTTCACAAACATTTCTGTGGGAAAAAATACTATATTTCATAAATAACAGATTGGCCGCTTATTTTTTAGGAAGGACATTATCGAAATATACTGAAGAGGAGCAATATGAAGAAAATGAATTGATAATTTATTCATTGCCAATCCCTTTCATATCCATCACCAGCGCCAGCTCCACATCTCAGGTGTTCAAACTCAGGTGTCCGTTCGATAAATCATCTATAGACCTATAGCCACCAGGTAGTGATATTGTCCATGTTGTTTCCTCTTGGCTTTTAACCGTATCTTCCTGTCATTTTGTATTTTGGATACCAAAGCAATTATGTCGTTATTCTGGCGCATCTGCAGAGCGCGACTCGCATTCTCTGTTTGGCCCCTTTGTGCATTGTTGTGACTGCACGAGGCTCCAGGATGATTCTACAAAAGGGACGGTTAAAAATGAGCTACATCATATTGTTTGACAGAAAGTTGCTGGTTGATAGAGTGGATTCTTCAAGGGGGTGAAAATGGCGAATTCCCAAAAAACGGCTGAGATCCTGCCTTCTGGTGGGTATAGCKTTGAGGGAATCACGGTGTCGACCGTGAAAAATCTAATTAGAGCTCGCATTTAAATGAAAAGTCATTTTTTTAACTCAAGTATGACGTGGACACTTCCCTCTTCCTAGATGAAAATAACAGTTTTACAGAGAATGGCTAATTTTTATTAAATGTGGCGTGCTGATCATTCGGTGACGTAAAATAATTAACATAATAGCCGTAATTAAAAGCGCGCTAACAATGCCATTAATTTATCATACCGTTTTACTAACTTTCTGACCCAACTATTCTCCCATAATTAATTAAATGAGTTGCCTTTCAAAAATCTGTTTTCAAACGAATAGTTTTCTCGTTCGGCTTATGTTTAAACCATCTTGATTAGGGTGGTTAAACTCATCTCAACCTTACATAAAAAAATCACKAAATACATTCGGAAACGAGCTGTGGCGAGCGCCAAACAGACACGGGCATAGGGCTGATGATGCCAGGAACCTTAGCTCTTAATCCGCAACAGCTCCAAGTTTTACATAACTTATTTACTGGAAGGAAATGGTTGAAAATAATGAGAAAGCATCCTTTGATTCTGCAGCCACCACTAAAGCGATGATGCGTCCGTTGACCAAGAAGAACGCACTGAGTCTTCTGTCAATGATTCGCGTTCCTCTGTGGACAATAACACATTATTCGATGTCTAGGGCGTTTATGCTGCTTTATTTTTGTGTTTTTATTCAGTAATAGTGGAAATAATGCAGCATTATGTCTTATACAAGTACCGAGGATTAATATATGTTCGTGCGTAATTAATATATGGCCATGCGTAATTATACGCCCCATTATTGGTTTCAAGTGCAGCCGCGTCTTTCCATCCCATCCCGTTCCCATTCTAGGAATCTGTTTTCCTTCAGAGCACACATTCTCTCGCTCRCCCTCTTTCTGCCACACCTTTCAATTTCATCCTCGTCTCTTTTTATTTAAGCAATTTAATTAGGCAGAAATTCTATAACGTTTTGCTATCTGGGAGGTATTTGTTTCTGACCTTCCTATAGTAATCACATTGCAASGCGGCGACGCGGTGACTGTATCCGCTCTGTCACCTGCTATCTGCTATCGCTACCGCGTCCTCTAATGGCTCATGGTGGAGAGAGTTAGCTTATTATTCTAAAAGGTTTTTGTCGGGCTAAGCCGTGCATGTGTGCTTAAATGTACATTTCATTAACAAACTGCAAAGATATAAAAGCGGATTTGTGAGGCTTCACAAGATCACAGGGAGGACGGGTTCGATCTCCTATCACCTAGTTACATTGTCTGTCTTTCACAACACGCTGCATCTCGGATTTAAAGACGAAGGAGCCTTTTAGGGTAGCCTACACCTGTTTCTAAACGTTTCTGAGATGCCCAAATCAAAATAACATAACATAGTATTACTCCCCCAAACAAACAATATGATGTATATATAAACAATACAGTGAAAAATGAAACAAACATGTTACGCAAACAGTTGCGTAGTGTCAGTGTGAGCTAGATATAGGACTGAATGGGTGAGCTGTGATTTCATCTGCTAAGTAGCCGGTATTGATAGACTCCACATCACACAGGTCACCGGGTGCATGCCTGAGCAAGAGATTAGCACAATGCATGTCTAATCGGGGGCCTTGTCCCTTTTCCCTGCGACACCATTATTAACGATATGATTTAATTAAGCCGACTTTTATTTAAACAAGAGGAGCAGACACGTCAAAGGTGCAGCACTAGGCACGAGCCCCCTATGCCAGGTAGAATTAAAGGATAGAGAGAGAAGAAGATCGTGGAGGTCGCGGCCGCGAGGCGCTTCATTTTAGATGAAATGTCATCCAAACCCTCAATAACAAAATACAGGCTCGGGAATGAGGAATTGAATGATATCAGAATTTATGTAATATTAGATACTCAAATTGTAAAATATGTATTAGTAAAGGCCCATTTTTGATGTACCTAGCCTATATTATCCGAGGAAATTGTTATAAACAACAGAGCTATAATATGGACTATTTCTAGCAAAGTAAAATATTTAAAATATAATGGTTATAATATTGTAATAATATTGAACAATTATCAAATTAAAAAGTCATAATATTTGTATAAATGTAGGCCTAATTGAGTTATTATAATAGTTGTATTTGTTGACCTAAATAAAGATGATGTGATCTACATAATAGTGTTTATAAGCAAATAATCGAAGTATTTGTGGTGGTGTCTGAGGGAGTTGTGGTTAGTGGTAGCGAAATCCTCACAGTACAATGCCAATGTGCACAGATTGCTGTTTAGCTTTACAATGGAGACCAGAAGAGGCGCTTTGAACTGAGCAAAATAGAACTTGTCATGGTTAACTGCTACTCCGTTCCCATTGTAAAGTAATTTACACATTTTTGTTAGTTCTAATAGAGGGGTGGTAAGAATAATTGCTTCTGTTGTCAATTAAAATATATTTTCATTACGACAGGAGGTGTTTCAGACGGAATCAATAGGAAGTTATATTGCTTTGTGGCACATATATAGAGAATCTAAAATAGGAAGATACTCCTGTTTTATTTATTCACAACAAAGCAGCGGCAGCTTTTGTAAATTAGCAATGAACATGTCCTATTTTAAATAGATAAACAGTGCTATGTGTCTGCCCGACCATCATCAGCCTATTTGCAGGCTATTATCAGAGCAGGGATGGTAATGATACTTCTCCTGACCCCCTCCACTCCACTCCACTACAATGACATCGGACAACATTTCTCACACAACACAGGAAACGTTTAGACTTCTGTATTCGTTTCTACATCCTTTCTTGTGAACAGCCCACATACACCGCGCACCTTCATGGTTGTGAATGGGGCCTTTGCATTCACCCGGTCCCGCATTTCCTACTTTTTCATATGCTAACACATGCAATGATTAGGTCGTTAACACCTCTGGCAAAACCCGTTGACAATTATTTATTTATTCTTTTCCATGGTTGTTTTCAGTATCCTTCTCACCTTCGACAAATCCACGGAATCAATCGTTTGAATATAGCCTTACATTCCATGGTGAAATTTGCACAATCCATCGTGAAATTTAAACGAGATTTTTGTTAGTATAATAGTAAAAAAATAATACTAAGTAGGCTCTGTCTTTCACCAAAAGGTCTTATGCTTAAAGTAAGAATTACACGTAAAGTKATTTGGGTATGGAGAAGGCAACTAAGAATTATAGACTCTATTTTCCAATTTAATAAAAAGGATTATATCCCATGCAACATAAAGACGAGCACACAATAATAACTAGAAGATATTCAATTAACTTAGCTGTCGACGTTTTCATTCAGCCGCTTTCAACACAAGCAATTTGTTTAAGCAAAGTTAAGATTTGGTTTTAGTGCAGCCGGGAGATATAATGCGCATCAGATCTTTCAATCATGTAGGCCACRRCCCCCCCCCCCCCCCCKCACTACTGTTAAATGGTCTATGACGGACGAACACAGACAGAAAGTAGTGGAAAGCAGCATTACTGTTGTCCCTTTGTTGACAAATCCATGAAACAACTTCAGTTTGCATGGTTTAGCAGGGGGACGTCTGACGTCACCCAATCACGTGGCGGCACTGATAGTATATCTTAAACTGGAAAAGTAATCTATCAGACAGTCCTTAAAACCGGCTTTAAAAGCATGTGTCATTTTGACTTCGCACTCTTAAACCACTCTTACTAGGAAATAGCGATCGTAGGACTTTGAGGCGTGAAGCGCACACACCAAAACCCTTAAGAAGACTACAGGGCTACTTGACTGGAGAAATATTTTCTGAAGTTTAAGTTTCTCTGGCAGGCCGGTCTGACCTGCATTTAGAATCCGGCGACATCCGATCTGACGGCAACGGACGGGCCGCGCGCGCACCCTCACCTAGATCCCTGGTTGTTCTTCGGTAAAGTAAGCTGTGATGACCCTGTCTGGTGGCAACAGTGCCAACGACATGTCCGGTCAGACGGTGCTCACTGCCGAGGATGTGGATATCGACGTGGTCGGCGAAGGCGATGAGGGAATGGAGCGAGACAGCGACTGCGACAGCCAGGGGGGCATGCACGACCGCTCGGAGGAGGTGGAGGAGATAGAAGTGAAGGACAGGTCCGGGAGTCCCTGCGAGAGCGCCGGGGAGGGAGAGACCAAAGCGGACGGCACTGAGAGCGCGTCGGGTGCCATGAGCAGCAAGCCGAAAAACAGTCTAGTGAAGCCCCCCTACTCCTACATTGCGCTCATCACCATGTCGATACTCCAGAGCCCGCAGAAGAAACTCACACTCAGCGGGATCTGCGAGTTTATCAGCAGCCGGTTCCCGTACTACCGAGAGAAGTTTCCAGCCTGGCAGAACTCCATCCGCCACAACCTGTCGCTGAACGACTGCTTCGTGAAAATCCCCCGGGAGCCGGGCAACCCTGGTAAGGGCAACTACTGGACCTTGGACCCCCAGTCGGAAGATATGTTTGACAACGGCAGCTTCCTCAGGAGAAGGAAACGATTCAAGAGGCACCAGCCAGACATTCTCAGGGATCAGACAGCCCTCATGATGCAAAGTTTTGGGGCTTACAGTATTGGGAATCCTTACGGACGTCACTATGGAATTCACCCAGCCTACACCCATCCAGCGGGGATGTACCCTTACATGCACCCAGTAGGTCCTATGCTTCCCCCGACTGTCCCTCTCTTGTCCTCCGCTGAGCTGAACAGAAAAGCCTTCAACTCTCAGCTCAGCCCCAGCCTACAGATGCAGCTGAACAGTCTGAGCACCGCGTCTATGATAAAGTCCGAGCCCTCCAGTAGACCGTCTTTCAGTATAGAAAACATCATCGGGGTATCCACTTCCTCGAGRGCACAGACTTTCATGCGGCCTCCGGTGACTGTTCAGTCGGCGTTGTTGAGCGCACATGGCCTAACCAGGACAACAGCAGCTATTGCACCAATTCTTAGCATGCCATCTAATATCATGTCGGGACAGTTTTTACCCTCAGTAACGGCAGTGTCCAAATGGCCTCAATAGTCTCAATAAAATACTCACTTTTCTAGAGACTTGGGGGGGAAGACTGTACAGCACGAAATAGGCATGCAGCACTGGACGATGTCCACCAATCTGTAGCCATGTAAAGACTAAACAAAGAGACAACAGCAAAGGAATGCTATCTGTACAGGTAATATTTGTACATATTTGTAAAACTAAATACTTTTACTTGTTTGACTTTTACTTATTTTATTTCGTTGTTTGTAGTTATAGACGAGCTTTCCTGATATTATTTTATATTTGATTTTGTAACTGGTAGCTAGCTCACTGTTAGTTTAAAAATAATCAACACTTTTGCTTTGATTTTTCATACATGATACAACATGTTCTTATTCTAAGTCTGGACAAATGGTCTGTTTATAAATTGAAATATATGTATTCTATGTATCTCTATTGTGTTGTAAACTGGAATAATTTGTTAATAAATCTAAAGAAAGAAGCATTAGCAGTATTCATTTTCTTTGTGTAGTTTTTGAAATGTCTGATAGGTCTGCTTTGTGATATTTATTGAAACGTCTCTAATTGAAACCATTTTAATAGTAGGAAATAATCGGTTCCTGGGATATGACAAAATATCAGTACAMGTTTTGTAAACAAATAGGTATAAATGTTACCACATTAAACAATCAAAACYAGATTACAAACCAGGTGCATTTAATTTAAGGCCAATAATAAAGGTAGGCCTCTGAAACTCGAAACTTGAACATTTTTATTGCTACGACAATTAAGTGAGAGTGTAATGACGTGTTTATTACCGCGAGCAAGTAATGAATGAATCAACTGAAACACAGGTCATTTCCCATAGACTTAGTTCAAATGTAATATCTCTTAATATAACATATGGCTATTGATATTACAAATTAGGAAATGTTTACTTTAGTTTAATATCAATTCATTATAACATTTCAATTTACAGTTACATTCAACTGTTTTAAAGTTATTTTGTTGTTTATTATGATATAGTCTTGTTATCATTTGGCATGACAATAACTAGGCTACATCATTATAGCCGTTTTCTGCTAGTACCTTATGAAGGCTTATTTACAGATGTCAAAACAATTAAATATYTTTTATTTTGAATACCATATAGGCCTAAATACTAATCAGGAATTGGGCTACTTATAGGTCACAGAATGCAGGATTCTGCCTCGTTATTTTAACTACAGACAAAACTTAAAAACAAACATGAAATCATTAGAACTGGTATGAAAATAATTTTGGTGGATCAAAATAGTAAAACATTTTATTATCAATAAGCTGTTACTAATGTTTTCACTAACATTACTAACATGAAAATGAGAGTGGATTCACTCATGAGAAATGTTAGATGCAGTGCAGATGCTCTTTAGCCTAACTGGTAAATGCCGAGACATGGTATCGTATTACAAGAGAAACCGAGGAGATATAAAATATGTTTGCATGTTGTTACTAGAAAAGTAACACTTAGTTTCACAGTTGTGTCTGGCTAATCAGTTTTACACAAACAGCAAATGGTCGATGGTGTGTGTGACCGGTGGCGATGCACAGGGGCTAGGGGGCTATTTTTAACTGATACTCATGTGAACAGAGAAAGGACTCTCTTCTTGAATTCACTTTCAGTCTGAAGAAGCTGCCGAGGCAGTGCTTCTCAATGACACTGGATAACGGGGCGCCCATTCTACGACTGGCTCCTTATTCCTTCACATGAGACTACATTTTTATGCGCATTACTCCGATGCTTCGCGTCAAAGCACAGTTTGATATCACATACCGCCGGTGATTTACAGGACTTAGTGATGCAGGGGCTTCTCTTTTAAATAAAGCCCAGACATAGATCTAATATGATGGCATATAAGCATTTATAGCCAGGCCTACTGGCGTGCYAGGACAAATAATGAATTGAAATGTAGACCTTCGGGCTTCTTTGTGGGGGGAGATTTGTAAAGGGAGCTAGGCCTACGTTCACTTCGATAGGATGTTGATCCCATAATATCTTAATGCAATGTCTAATCGAAATGTGAATAAATGCTGCTTATCAACCGACGGTTGTTCATTAAAATGTTAACATAATTTTTAATTGCCAAGCTGGTTATTTTCCAACAAAACTATGACTAACAAATGCGTCTATATGTGTCTCATAATTACTACCATAATCTCTTTTACGTCTTAGGTAAAAGCAATACATGATAATTGAGTAGACATTATAACATTTGCTCTCTAGCAAAACAAAAACATCTGAGAAAATATATGCCATGCAATTACGGTATTAGTTTGTTAAGAATATAGCTTTATTCAATGGAGACATTCTGTTCAAACATTCTGTTAATTTACTGTTCAAACAATGTAATGTAGCCCACAATAACACACACATAACCGTGTAACAGCAATGACTTGTGAAAATCGCTAGGTGGCGTTTATTGACACCTTTATTCTTGTGCAAAGCGATTTAAACAGAAACATAAGGCCTACATTTCCTTCCAGGAGCATTACATGGGTGACTATCATACATCTGTTGGCGTAAGTGGGCTAATACTGAGTGGTTTGGGTCGATCTTATTTATCTTGAAGTAAGGACACTGTGAAATTGTTTAGATTCAACGGTTTTAATTGTGTGTCTATTTTAGGGGCAGCTGGTGGGAAAGAGTTGACTCTTTAACAAGTGCAAGGTTATAATAGATCCCTGCTTTTTATATACCTGACGTCAAGTAATAACCTTCGATGGGTATTGCAACTGTGGACATCCGGAGCTCCTCGAGTTATTACCTAGGTAGCCTATCAAGTTCTGCATATTCACAGAGACACACTGACGGGGCTGCAAACTCATTTTGACATATCACAATCCTCAAAGTAATTGGCTGCATAATGTAAGCCTAAATATTAGGACAAAGTTTGATACCTTTACATTGTACAGTCTCAAGTTGCTTGGACGGACTGCTGTGTAGGATTTGTAAGTCGTTTCATATTGTGARCAAAGACGGAATTGCCTTTCCCATAATACATTATTTGAAATGGAACGAAATGGGAGCCCATATGAAGGTGGGCTATTTTGACTTGAAATAAGACAAAAAACAAACAAGCATAGCCTATTTATGGAAAAGAATAACGAGAACATTCTATTAATAACATTCTAATTGCTATGTATTTTATTTTATATAGGCTATAGGCCTCGATCAAATACTGTGTTGGATGAGAATGACGCATTCATCACAAGCCTGGTTAAGCCATTTGAAGGTTTTAATATTTTAATTTAGGCATATAGATAGATACAGGCTAGTAGACTACTATCTAAAATGTGGTGAGGCTAATAATCATATTGACATATGCTACATCTTCTCCAACGAAATGGCTTACAACAAGCGAAGGATGATGACCTGCGCTCAAATGTTTGGAAGCATTTCCGTTTTAGGGAGGCCTAAAAGCCTACAGCATAGGGAAATGGAAAGCGGGATACCTAGTCAGTTGTACAACTGAATGCCTTCAGCTGAAATGTGTCTTCCGCATTTAACCCAAGCCCTCTGAATCCGAGAGATGCGGGGGCTGTATAGAGCTCTGTTGAAAGTTTCTGGGCTTTGTAGATAGCGCGGCGCTCACACTCACACACAACGCTGACCTTTGTAGCTGCACCTGCTCTCGAGCGCTGCACAGGTGGGTTGTATGGGTAGTGAGAACAAGCGGTTCCCACAACCCCCGAAACAAACTCAACACTGACAGCACAAACAGCATGGACCACCACAGAGGTTCTCATAATCTACTTGACATAACAGAAATAGTTTTGAATTACTACAGAAGGTACATTTGGGCTGTAAACGAAATCTTTGCTGATGCTGCTCTTGCAGCAGAGTATTACAAGGCATTTTGAGTGAAAAATCGAATAATATTAACACAGTAGTCTATTCTTAATTTTGTTAGACACGTTTTTTGTAAATGGATGTTTATGCACAGTTGTGTCATGTGTATAAATGTGTCCTAAATGTTAGTTTTTCACATCTACTAGGCCTACAATACATACAACAAAGAACACAAGACATTAGGATAAGTACACAAAGAAAGAGGGGCTTCACAGGCCTTCGTCATCTGGTGGACAGCAAACACACTGATTCTCCCAATAAAAGTCATTCTCTAATATGGAGCTCAAATATCTCAAATATTGCAGGGCTCAAATATTGCAGATGATATGACACATTCCCATAATAATTGCTCTATTTTCTACTGCCTAAAATCTTTGTTAGCTATAAAACGTGTTTCAGTTGGGAATGGTCATTTTATCTAYCCTTTATTTTTACAAGGAAGAATACTTAATTCATCCATTTTCCAGATGACARATTGCTTAAATTCCAGGTGACGTATTCCCACAATAACCTCTCTGTTTTGTAGACCTATTTCCCACTGTTTCTTAAAAAAAGGAGAATACTTTATTGATTAAGTTCCCTTGTCCAAGGACAAGTGTTTCAGTTGATCCAAAGTGAAATTTACTGGGAGTGTGTGTGTGTGTGTGTGTGTGTGTGTGTGTGTGTGTGTGTGTGTGTGTGTGTGTGTGTGTGTGTAATGAAATCTACAAATACATTTCAATAATTACCTCTGATCTATGACAAATGGTCAATAATACAATAAACTGTGTATATTACCTGTGCAAATACAACAGAATAGTTAAACATGATTATTATGGTTGCATACCTGGTTGTTGCTTTAACTTCCACTGCCATTGTTCTATTACAATGTTGTTATTGTCATGATACTATGTTAGAGTTACTTAGCTACTTACTTAATTCATCTCTTCATCCAGTAAAGTCCAGAAGCATTATCAGTCCATGGCCAGCCTGATGATGATGGTGATGATGATAATAATGAGGGTACTTCATTCCTTTATCTCCTTCTCCACAACCGTTCCCCACTCTATATAGGATTGGTAGAAAACATGGGTAAAGAAATAACCATACGGACAAGGCTTACAGTGCATTGACAACTAAGGCACAAGGCTGTATTCCGTCATCTTCTTCTCCTTCTCCACATCCATTCCCCACTGTATTGGACTGGTAGAAAACATAGGTAAAGTAAGAACCATAGACTCCAGCGGCATTCGCACGCAAAGCACAAGGATGCATTGGTTCCTCTCCTTCTCCACAACCATGGCCTTCTCTATTCCATTGTGGCACATGTTTTGGGTGTAAATAKAAMTATTATCTATCTATCCATCCATCCATCTATCCATCTTAAGCTGAAGGCAGAAGTTTACATACACCTTAGCCAAATACATTTAAACTCAGTTTTTCACAATTCCTAACATTTAATCAAGGCAAAAATTCCTTGTCTTAGGTCAGTTAGGATCACCACTTTATTTTAAGAATGTGAACTGTCATAATATTAGTAGAGTGAATGATTTCTTTCAGATTTTATTTCTTTCATCACATTCCCAGTGGGTCAGAAGTTTACATACACTCAATTAATGAGTCAGGTTTGTAGACCTCCTTGCTCYCACACACTTTTTCAGTTCTGCCCACAAATCACACATTTTCTATAGGATTGAGGTCAGGGCTTTGTGATGGCCACTCCAATACCTTGACTTTGTTGAACTTAAGCCATTTTGCCACAACTTTGGAAGTATGCTTGGGGTCATTGTCCATTTGGAAGACCCATTTGCGACCAAGCTTTAACTTCCTGACTGATGTCTTGAGATGTTGCTTCAATATATCGACTCTGTCAATCACCGTATTCTTATCGGCAGACTCAATAGCATTGGTTTTTCTAATGACTGCCTCGCCTGGTTCACCAACTACTTTGCAGACAGAGTTCAGTGTGTCAAATCGGAGGGCATGTTGTCCGGACCTCTGGCAGTCTCTATGGGGGTACCACAAGGTTAAATTCTCGGGCCGACTCTTTTCTCTGTATATATCAATGATGTCGCTCTTGCTGCGGGCAATTCCCTGATCCACCTCTACGCAGACGACACCATTCTGTATACTTCTGGCCCTTCCWTGGACACTGTGCTAACTAACCTCCAAACGAGCTTCAATGCCATACAACACTCCTTCCGTGGCCTCCAACTGCTCTTAAACGCTAGTAAAACCAAATGCATGCTTTTCAACCGTTCGATGCCCGCACCCGCCTGCCCGACTAGCATCACCACCCTGGACGGTTACGACCTAGAATATGTGGACAACTATAAATACCTAGGTGTCTGGCTAGACTGTAAACTCTCCTTCCAGACTCATATRAAACATCTCCAATCCAAAATCAAATCTAGAATCGGCTTTCTATTTCGCAACAAAGCCTCCTTCACTCACGCCGCCAAACTTACCCTAGTAAAACTGACTATCCTACCGATCCTCGACTTCGGCGATGTCATCTACAAAATAGCTTCCAACACTCTACTCAGCAAACTGGATGCATCTAATCACATGCCACCGTTTTTTACCAAAGCGCCTTATACCACCCACCACGCACCTGTATGCTCTAGTTGCTGCCCTCCGACAATTCGTCACCAGACCCACTGGCTCCAGGTCATCTATAAGTCTATGCTAAGGTAAAGCTCCGCCTTATCTCAGTTCACTGTCACATAACAACACCCACCCGTACACACTTCCAGCAGTATATCTCACTGAATCATCCCCAAAGCCAACACCTCATTTGCCGCCTTTCCTTCCAGTTCTTGCTGCCATGACTGACTGAACTGCAGAAATCGCTGAAGTGAGACTTTTTATTCCCCACCAACTTAAACATCAACTATCTGAGCAGCTAAGCGATGCTGCAGCTTACATAGTCCATCTGTAAATAGCCCACCAATCTACCTACCTCATCCCCATACTGTTTTATTTTATTTACTTTTCTGCTCTTTTGCACACCAGTAATCTCTACTTGCAACATCATCATCTGCTCATTTATCACTCCAGTGTTAATCTGCTAAATGTAATTATTCGCTCCTATGGCCTATTTATTGGCCTACCTCCTCATGCCTTTTGCACACACTGTATATAAACTTTCTTTTTTCACTTGTCATTGACTTTTATTGTTTATTGGCTTTATTGTTTACTCCATGTGTAACTCTGTGTGTTGTCTGTGTCACACTGCTTTGCTTTATCTTGCCAGGTCGCAGTTGCAAATGAAACTTATTCTCAACTAGCCTACCTGTAAATAAAGGTGAAAAAAAAAATATCAACATAATTTTCCTGCCTCATGATGCCATCTATTTTGTGAAGTGCACCAGTCCCCTGCAGCAAAGCACCCCCAACATGATGCTGCCACCCCCGTTCTGTCACGGTTGGAAGTGTCTTCGGCTTGCAAGCCTCCCACTTTTTTCCTCCAAACATAACAATGGTCATTATGGCCAAACATTTCTATTTTGTTTCATCAGACCAGAGGAGATTTCTCCAAAAAGTACGATCTTTGTCCCCATGTGCAGTTTCAAACCGTAGACTGCATTTTTATGGCGTTTGAGCAGTGGCTTCTTCCTTGCTAAGCGCCTTTCAGGTTATGTCGATATAGGACTGTTTTTACTGTGGATATAGATACTTTTGGACCTGTTCCTCCAGCATCCACAAGTCCTTTGCTGTGTTTCGGATTGATTTGCACTTCTCGCACCAAAATCTAATCTCTAGAGACAGAACACGTCTCCTTCCTGAGCGGTATGACGGCTGCGTGGTCCCATGGTATTTATACTTGTACTATTGTCGTACAGATGAACGTGGTACCTTCAGGCATTTGGAAATTGCTCCCAAGGATAACCAGACTTGTGGAGTCTACAATTTTTTTTCTGAGTCTTGGCTGATTTCCTTTGATTTCCCATGATGTCAAAGAAGAGGCCACTGAGTTTGAAGGTAGGCCTTGAAATACATCTTCAAGTTACACCCCCAATTGACTCAAATGATGTCAATTAGCCTATCAGAAGCCTCTAAACCATGACATTTTCTGGAATTTCCAAGCTGTTAAAGGCACAGTCAACTTAGTGTATGTAAAACTTCTGACAGAGTGGAATTGTGATACAGTGAATTATAAGTGAAATAATCTGTCTGTAAACAATTGCTGGAAAATGCACAAAATGCACACATGCACAAAGTAGATGTCCTAACCGACTTGCCAAAACTATAGTTTGTTAACAAGAAATTTGTGGAGTGGTTGAAAAACGAGTTTTAATGACTCCAACCTAAGTGTATGTAAACTTCCGACTTCAACTGTATCTATCCATCCATCTATCAATTTCACTATCTATCTATCCATTTCTCTATCTATCTACCTTCATGTATCATTCCAAACTGAAGGTAAAGAAACAACCAAAGCCTGGGTCTGTGACTGAAATGACATCCTATTCCCTATATAGTGCACTAGTGAAGAGGGTGCCAGTTTGGACATAGTGCATTGTCAAGCAAGACGTGGAAAGCCTTCATTATAGCATTATAGCAGGGGTGACAAGCCAGGCCAGATCATAGACAGTAAATGTAGATACAGCAGTTATTGAATATTTAAAAGGCGCAGAGATTAAGCAATAAATGACAAAGTAAAGCTGGCACACCAGGGTATTAATAACTAATGGCCACCAATGAGTTATAGGCTTCTCATTGTAATGAAAGTGTCATTGCAAATCAGCAGTTGTCCAAGGTTATTATTATTTATAAATAATTGATACATGAACCACAAAGAAGTGACGTGTTTCATCCAACAACTTCTCACCCCTCGGAATGGAAACATAGACATGGTTGTAGATGTCACCAGACTGAAAGGTCATACAGGATGTGCCTCTGGGCAGATAGACAGTATACTGGGTGTGACAACAAGCACCTTGGTGATACATGATATTGTGCTACAGCATTTACATATTCATAAACTACCTCCTATTGTTGTCACATATTGTTACCTCTCTTGTTTGTCAATCCTTCATAGAGAATCATGCCTTATCATAGCACTCACTGAAGTTTTAGACTATAGGCATTATTTTATCATGTGGGTCAAAATAATGGCTAAAATTACTGTCTACTAGTTAATGTAACCTCAAACCAAATGCCTAAGCCCATGTGGCCAATTACTTTTATTTAACCTTCATTTAACTAGGCAAGTCAGTTAAGAACAAATTCTTATTTACAATGACGACCTACCCCGGCTAAACCCTGATGACGCTGGGCCAATTGTGCGCCACCCTATGGGARTCGCAATCACGGCCAGATGTGATACAGCCTGGATTCGAACCAGGAACTGGAGTGACACCACTTGCACTGAGATGCAGTGCCTTAGACTGCTAAGCCACTCGGGAGCCCCTTAGAAAAAAAAGTGTTCCAAAAAGGTTCTTCAGCTGTCCCCATAGTGGAACCCTTTTTGGTTCCAGATAGAACCCTCGGTGGAAAGTTTTTTCCACATGGAACCCTCCAAAAGGGTTCTACCTGAACCAAAAAGTGTTATTCAATGGGTCCTCTATGGGGACAGCCGAATAAACCTTTATAGGTTCTAGATAGCACCTTTTTCTAAGAGTGTATAGGTTAGCCTACTTGTGGAAAAACTGGTTCCCTCAATGTCCAAATCACATATTGAACAAATAGCCAAAGTAGCTYAATCCTTCACTATCAATCTTCTTTCCGTCACTATTTGTGCATATTGACATATTATGTGATAATGTCGGTTTCGGTTTATTCCGCTTTTGATTGAAATCGAATATTCTCTATCGTCAGCATCATCCATCTCTGACCAAAAAAGAACCGAGCGTTACCACGACACGTCATCAGCCGGCGCCTGCGCTGACGTATTCAGGAAGTGTAAACAACAATCCTGCACGGAAGCTGCAACATGCATCGAGAATTATAGTATTTCGTTGCCAATAATAAAGCTGTTTTATAGTATCGGTCATGGAGAACTGGAGCCTTGTGTCCATTTCTGTTTTGCTCGGTCTTACGGCAAGATGGGCTGTATCCTTGAACTCTTATTCAGGTAGGAAGTGGACCATAGCTAGCTAGCTTTATGCTAATGTTGCACCTGCAGGGCTCACTGACAGCCCTCTGTTTCATAGCTACATAGTTAGCTAGAAATCCTAGCCAGCTTGCATTGTAAAATTGTTGATTTTGAGTGGTAAAATGCAACCGGTATTTTGGTGAAATGATTATGCACATTTGCTTGCTAGACAGACATAAACACGAGTCTGCTTACTAGCTAGCCACTGTTCAACAGCAGGACTGTAATCTCGTCCTCTGCATATTTGCTATAGCTAGCTAGCTATTATTATTCAGCAGAATTTTCACCCATTTCTCTTATTTTCAGGGGCAGGCAAACCACCCATGTTCGGGGACTACGAAGCTCAAAGGCACTGGCAAGAAGTGACATACAATCTGCCTGTTCATGAATGGTTGGTCTATGCAGCTGTCTAATAGCCTATGGTCCTGTCTTGCATCTTTGTGTGTTTTTATATAGTTTCTAAGCAATAGTTAGGATAACTTAATGTTGTTTTCATCCTTCAGGTACTTCAACACTACAGACAARGTACTAAACTACTGGGGTTTGGACTATCCCCCTCTCACAGCCTACCACAGCCTGCTCTGTGCACATGTGTAAGTCTGAGGGCACACACACACACACACACATCAGGATCATGAGTTTGATTCCTGCTGAGGCCACCCGTATGAAAATGTATGCACACAGTACTGCAGTATATATTATAAATGTTATTATCATTATTATATTACTATGTTGTGCTTTCCTGCAGGGCCAAGCTGATAAACCCAGACTGGGTGGAGTTGCATGCGTCTCGAGGTCATGAAAGCTATGGACATAAGTTGTTTATGAGAGCCACAGGTAAGACTGCTGACAGACGGGTTAAAGAACAGTACACATCAACACTACTGAAATACAGGTTTAAGAACAGTACACATCAACACTACTGAAATACAGGTTTAAGAACAGTACACATCAACAAAGAGAGAGATAATACAGGTTAAGACAGTACAGCGATCAACACTACTGAATGATACAGGTTTAAGAACAGTACACACACACTACTGAAATATCAGGTCTTAAGAATCAGTACACATCAACTAATGAAATACAGGTTTAAGACACAAGTTACACATCAACAAAAATAACCTTGAAAATAACAGGTTTAAGAACAGTACCATCAACCTAGAAATACAGGTTTAAGACACAGTACACATCAACACTACTGAAATACAGGTTTAAAGAACAGTACACATCAGACACTATGAAATACAGGTTTAAGAACAGTACACATCAACACTACTGAAATACAGGTTTAAGAACAGTACAACATCAACACTACTGAATACAGGTTTAAGAACAGTACACATTCAACACTACTGAAATCCAGGTTTAAGAACAGTACACATCAACACTTGGAATACGTTTTAACTACACTGAAATACAGGTTTAAGAACAGTACACATCAACATCTATGAAAATACAGGTTTTAAAACAGTAAAACATCAAAACTACTCGAAATACAGGTTTAAGAACAGTATCACATCACACTACTGAAATACAGGTTAAGAACGTACACATCAACACTACTGAAATCAGGTTTAAGAACAGTACACATCAACACTGAACTGAAATACAGGTTTTAAGAACAGTACCATCAACACTACTGAAATACAGGTTTAAGACACAGTACACATCAACACTACTGAAATACAGGTTTAAGAACAGTAACATCAACACTCACTGAAATACAGGTTAAAGAACAGTACACATCAACACTACTGAAAATATCAGGTTTAAGAATCAGTACACATCAACAACTACTGAATAAGGTTAAGGAACGTACACATCACACTACTCGAAAGTACAGGTTTAAGAACAGTACACATCAACACTACTGAATACAGGTTTAAGAACAGTACAACATCAACAGCTATAAATTCAGGTTAAGACAGTACACATCAACACTGACTGAAATACAGGTTAGAACAGTACACTCAACACTACTGAAATACAGTTTAAGAACAGTACACATCAACACTACTGAAATCAGGTTTAAGAACAGTACAGCATCAACACTACTGAATTATGGTTTAAGCAACAGTACACATCAACACTACTGAAATACAGGTTTAAGAACAGTACACATCAACACTACTGAAATACAGGTTTAAGAACAGTACACATCAACACTACTGAAATACAGGTTTAAGAACAGTACACATCAACACTACTGAAATACAGGTTTAAGAACCAGTCCACATCAACACTACTGAATACAGGTTTAAGAAAGTACACATCAACACTACTGAAATACAGTTTAAGAACAGTACAATCAACACTACTGAAATACAGGTTTAAGAACAGTCACATCAACACTACTGAAATACAGGTTTAAGAACAGTACACATCAACACTACTGAAATACAGGTTTAAGAACAGTACACATCAACACTACTGAAATACAGGTTTAAGAACAGTAACACTCAACACTACTGAAATCAGTTTAAGAACAGTACACATCAACACTACTGAAATACAGGTTTAAGAACAGTACACATCAACATACTGAAATACAGGTTTAAGAAACAGTACACATCAACACTACTGAAATACAGGTTTAAGAACAGTACACATCAACACTACTGAAATACAGTTTAAGAAAGTACACATCAACACTACTGAAATACAGGTTTAAACAGTACACATCAACACTACTGAAATACAAGGTTTAAGAACAGTACACTCAAACACTACTGAATCAAGGTTTAAGAACAGTACACATCACACGAACTGAGAG
>NC_036856.1:36211269-36222501 GCF_002910315.2 Salvelinus sp. IW2-2015 | reverse complement strand
GACACTATGAAATTTACAGGTTTAAGAACAGTACACATCAACACTACTGAATTACAGGTTTAAGAACAGTACACACATCAACACTAACTGAAATACAGGTTTAAGAACAGTACACATCAACATACTGAAATACAGGTTTAGAACAGTACACATCAACACTCTGAAATACAGGTTAGAAACAGTACACATCAACACTACTTGAAATACAGGTTTAAGAACAGTACACATCAACACTACTGAAATACAGGTTTAAGAACAGTACACATCAACACTACTGAAATACAGGTTTAAGAACAGTCACATCAACACTACTGAAATACAGGTTTAAGAACAGTACACATCAACACTCTGAAATCAGTTTAAGAACAGTACACATCAACACTAGAAATACAGTTTAAAAATCCATCAACACTACTGAAATACAGGTTTTAAGAACAGTACCACATCAACACTACTGAAATACAGGTTTAAGAACAGTACACATCAACACTACTGAAATACAGGTTTAAGAACAGTACACATCAACACTACTGAAATACAGGTTTAGAACAGTACACATCAACACTACTGAAATACAGGTTTAAGAACAGTACACATCAACACTACTGAAATAAGGTTAAGAACTACACTCACACTACTGAAATACAGGTTTAAGAACAGTACACATCAACACTACTGAAATACAGGTTTAAGAACAGTACACATCAACACTACTGAAATACAGGTTAAAGACAGTACACATCAACACTACTGAAAATACAGGTTAAGAACAGTAACACATCAACACTACTGAAATACAGGTTTAAGAACAGTACACATCAACACTACTGAAATACAGGTTATTAAGAACAGTACACATCAACACTACTGACAATACGGTTTAAGACAGTACAACATCAACACTACTGAAATACAGGTTAAGAAAGTACACATAAACTACTGAATATACAGGTTTAAGAACAGTACAGCTCAACACTATGAATATCAGCGTTTAAGAACAGTATACAGCATCAACACTACTGAATTAGGGTTTAAGTCAACAAGTACACATCAACACTACTGAAATACAAGGTTTTATAGACAGTACACATAAACACTACTTGAAATACAGGTTTAAGAACAGTAACACATCAACACTACTGAATACAGGTTTAAGAACAGTACACATCATACACTAACTGAAATAATCAGGTTTAAGAACCAGTCACATCAACCACTATGAAATACAGGGTTTAAGACATGTACACATCAACACTACTGAAATACAGGTTTAAGACAGTACAATCAATCTAACAGGTCACAGTCACTCCCATACTGAAATACAGGTTTGAACGTGACACATAACACTAATGAAATACAGGTTTAGGACAGTACACATCAACACTAAGCTGAAATACAGGTTTAAGAACAGTAACACTCACATACTTGAAATCAGGTTTAAGAAGTACAGCATCAACATAACTGAATATACAGGTTTAAGAACAGTACACATCAACACTACTGAAATACAGGTTTTAAGAACAGTACACATCACACTACTGAAATACGGTTTAAGAAAGTACAACATCAACACTACTGAAATACGGTTTAAAAAAGTACACCATCAACCTACTGAAATACAGGTTTAAAGAACAGTAACAAAAACACACTGAAATAAGGTTTAAGAAACAGTACACCTCAACACTACGAATCAGGTTTTAAGAACAGTAACGACATCAACGAACTGATGAAACAGGTTTTAAGAACAGTACACATCAACACTATGAAATACGTTTAAGAAGCAGTACACATCAACCTTACTGAAATACAGTTTAGAACAGTCCAATCAACACTACTGAAATCAGGTTTAAGAAAGTACAAATAACACTACTGAATACAAGGTTAAGACACAGTAACACATCAACACTACTGAAATACGGTTTAAGAACAGTACACATCAAACACTACTGAAATACAGGTTTAAGACAGTACACATCAACACTACTTGAAATACACGGTTTAAGAACAGTACAGTCCAACACTACTTTAATACAGGTTTACAACAGTACACATTCAACACTACTGATAATACAGGTTAAGAACAGAACATCAACACTTACTCGGAAATACAGGTTTAAAGACAGTACACATCAACACACTGAAATACAGGTTTAAGAATCAGTACACAATCAACATACTGAAATACAGTTTAAGAACATACAACTCACATACTGAAATAAAGGTTTAAGGAAAGTACCACATTCAAAAAAGATTATGAAATACAGGTTAAAGAACAAGACAGGTTAAAGAACAGTACACATCGACGCTGCTCACAGACAGGTTAAAGAACAGTACACATCAACACTACTGACAGCCAGTTTAAAGAATAGTACAGGTTAAAGAACCCCCCACCCCCCGCACTGACTGTTGGTTGAGTGACGAGCATCACATAGGAGTGAGACACCAACGAAGAGCATGGTGATTCATTTGTGGGACTGAATATATGTATCTTTGCTCAGTTCTTGTTGCAGATCTGCTGATATACATTCCTGCTGTTGTTCTTTACAGTTTTTACCTCAGTGAAGGATCAAACAAAAAGAAGGTATGTCAGAATTGACATTTACATTCCCTCTATTTGATGTGTAACTAAAAATAAGTGCAGTCTCAGTTTTGAGAATTACAAAAACAAAGATACTGTATTACATTGGCATTACCTGCCCGTCTCACTATAATGTGTGTTGTGTTCTCTTCTTGCCTAGGTCTGCACAGTCCTCTGTATCCTGCTCTATCCAGGTCTTATTCTAATCGACTACGGGCATTTCCAGTATCCTTTAAAAACCAAAGCTGTTTCTATCACTGGACAAACTACAAAACAGACCATCTCTTGTCATCCCATGTGCAGTGCATTCGAAAGTATTCAGACCCATTGACTTTTTCCACATTTTGTTTACATACAGCCTTATCTAAAAATAAATACAGAATTCTCCATGAAATCTAACACAATACCCATAATGACAAAGCAAAAACAGGTTTAAATTTTTTGCAAATTTATTTAAAAATAAATAATAATACCTTATTTACATAAATTTTCTGCACCTTTGCTATGGAGATCTTCGAAATTGAGCTCAGGTGCATCCTGTTTCCATTGATCATCCTTGAGATGTTTCTACAACTTGTTAGGAGTCCACCTGTGGTAAATTCAATTGATTGGACATGATTTGGATAGGCACACACCTGTCTTTATAAGGTCCCACAGTTGACAGTGCTTGTCAGAGCAAAAACCAAGCCATGAGGRCGAAGGAATTGTCCATAGATCTGGGGAAGGATACCAAACAAATTCTGCAGCATTGAAGGTCCCCAAGAACACAGTGGCCTCCATCATTCTTAAAATGGAAGACGTTTGGAACCACCAAGACTCTTCCTAGAGCTGGCCGCCCAGCCAAACTGAGTAAACGGGGGAGAAGGGCCTTGCTCAGCGAGGTGACCAAGAACCCGATGGTCACTCTGACAGAGCTCCAGAGTTCCTCTGTGGAGATGGGAGAACCTTCCAGAAGAACAACRATCACTGCAGCCCTCCACCAATGAGGCCTTTATGATAGAGTGGCCAGACGGAAGCAACTCCTCAGTAAAAAGCACATGACAGCCCGCTTTGGGTTTGTCGAAAGGCACTTAAAGGACTCAGATCTTGAGAAACAAGATTGAACTCTTTGGCCTGAATGCCAAGCGTCACGTCTGGAGGAAACCTGGCACCATCCCTACGGTGAAGCATGGTGGTGGCAGCATCATGCTGTGGGTATGTTTTTCAGTGGCAGGGACTGGGAGACTAGTCAGGATCGAGGGAAAGATGAACTGAGCAAAGTAGAGAAAGATTCTTGATGAAAACCTGCTCCAGAGCACTCAGGACCTCAGACTGGGACCTCAACAGGACAACGACCCTAAGCACACAGCCAAGACAATGCAGGCCTGACTTCGGGACAAGTCTCTGAATGTTTTTGAGTGGCCCAGCCAGAGCTCAGATTTGAACTTGATCAAACATCCCTGGAGAGACCTGAAAATAGCTGTGGAGAGACGCTCCCCATCCAACCCGACAGAACTTGAGAGGATCTGCAGAGAAGAATGGGAGAAACTCCCCAAATACAGGTGTGCCAAGCTTGTGGCGTCATACCCAAGAAGATTCAAGGCTGTGAARGCTGCCAAAGGTGCTTCAACAAAGTACTGAATAAAGGGTCTGAATACTTGTAAATGTGATATTTCAGTTTTTTCAAAAATGTTTAAAAAATAACTGTTTTTGCTTTGTCATTATGGGGTATTGTATGTATATTGATGAAGGAAAGAAATCTGTAATTTATTTTAGAATATGGCTGTAATGAAAGAAAATGTGGAAAAGGTCAAGGGGTATGAAATATTTTCAGAAAGCACTGTACAGTGTGAAAGCCAGTGTGAATATAAATGAGATGAATCATGGTAGAAGCAGTTTGATAGGAGACCAGGATTTGTATGAATGAGGCATAGCAGAGCATCCGGTAACAGTACCATCATGACTATGTATTCTTTAACTGGGCGTCAGATATAACAGTATAAGCCTGGGGCTGGCCCTATGGGGTGTGGTGGGTCTGGGGCTGGGCTGGGACGTGCTGGGCTCTCTGGCCTTCGTCCTGTCCCTCAACTACAAACAGATGGAGCTCTACCACTCCCTACCCTTCTTCTGCTACTTACTGGGCAAGTGTTTCAAGCAGGGCCTGGCAGGRCGAGGGTYAGTTAGCTGACTTAGACTTATACCCCTGGCTAAGGGGGTTTGTGTGAATGGGACTGTGTGTGTGGTGAGATGATATACAGTGGGGACCTGAAATTATTGACACGATGAGCAAAAATGACTATAAAATATATACAGTGGGGAGAACAAGTATTTGATACACTGCCGATTTTGCAAGTTTTCCTACTTACAAAGCATGTAGAGGTCTGTAATTTTTATCATAGGTACACTTCAACTGTGAGAGACGGAATCTAAAACAAAAATCCAGAAAATCACATTGTATGATTTTTAAGTAATTAATTTGCATTTTATTGCATGACATAAGTATTTGATACATCAGAAAAGCAGAACTTTAATATTTGGTACAGAAACCTGCCTATCTTTTCACGAGAGGATTAGTTAGGAGTGATTCTAAGAGAGTATATCAGGGAACTATCTGCCATGCAGAGAAGAGACAGATAGCCCCGGTTTACCGACTAGATATTAAAGGAGAGTCCACAGACATTTGAAATTTATCACAGAGGTTAACACAGATACAGGTTATACTGCACCCTCGACATCCACACTACTCCGAAAATACAGGCGGTTTAGAACAGGTAACACATCACCAAACTGAGGATACCCAGGCTTTAAGATATCTCGACCGAGGGACTACCCAAGCCATAACACAATCTACTGAAATATCCAGGTGTATCAAGAACCACCGTAACACACTCAACACTACCTCGAAAATCAGCGTTTCAAGACCAGTACACATCAACACTACTTGATACAGTTGAAGATAAAGTTACAATAACACTGAAACAGTTAGAACAACACACTCAACATAGCTGAAATACTAGGTTTAAGGGAACAGTACACATCAACCACTACTGAAATACAGGTTTTAAGAAAACAGTACAAATCAAACACTAACTCGAAATACAGAGTTTTAGAACAGTACACATCAAACACTACTTGAAATTACAGTTTAAGAACAGTACACATTCAATCCACTCAAAACAAAAAAAAAAAAACTTTAACATCAGATCACATCAACAAGTAAGTTAAAGAACCAAAAAAAAAATAACACAAATAAAACATCACAAAATACAAGTAACAAACAGTACAAATCCAACACTACTCGAACATCAGGTTTTTCAGAACAGTACCGATCAAACACTAAACTTGATAATACACCGGTTTTAAGAACAGTACACACGAGCAAACTACTGAGAAATACCGCACGGTTTTAAGAACAGTACACTACAGGAAATCCAAACACTAGACTCGAAATTACACGGGTTTAAGAACAGTACACACAGTAACACTACTGAAATACAGGTCTATAGAACAGTACATCACTCAAACATCTAACTGGACATACAGGTTTTAAAGAAACAGCTACACATCAACACTCATGATAAATTATCATGGTTTAGAGAACAGTACACATCAATCACACTTGAAATAACAGGTTTAAGAACAGTTACACTCAAGCACTATCAGAAAAACACGGTTTAACCAGCTCACACACATCAGTACACTTACCTGCCTTTATATATACAGGGGTTTATCAGAACAGTACACGTCAACGAGAGCTCTTACTGAAAATTAGAGCAGGTTTAAGACAGTAACACACACGTAACAGCTAGAATCAAACATCAGACCAACTGAGAGTAGCACGGATTAAAGACACAGTTACACATCGACGCTCGCCCACCACACGACAGGTGTAAAGAAATCAGCTACACATCAAATCTACTGACAACCAGTTCTACGAGATTAGTACAGGTGAAAGAAGCCACCGAGCCCTCCCAGCGCACTGACTCGTTGGTGGAGGTGTGACGAAGCATACACATAGGAGTTGAATGACGACCAACGAAGAAGCATAGGTGATTCATTTGTGCGAGTAGAAGTATCATGTATTAACTTTGTCTCCATGTTCTTGTTGCATAGAATGCTGCTGACTACATACATTCCTCGCTGTCTGTTCTTTACAGTTTTTACCTCCAGTGAAGGATCAAACAAAAAGAGATATGTCAGAATTGACATTTACATTCCTCTATTTGATGTGTAACTAAAAAAGTGCAGTCTCAGTTTTGAGAATTACAAAAACAAAGATACTGTATTACATTGGCATTACCTGCCCGTCTCACTATAATGTGTGTTGGTGTTCTCTCTTGCCTAGGTCTGCACAGTCCTCTGTATCCTGCTCTATCCAGGTCTTATTCTAATCGACTACGGGCATTTCCAGTATCCTTTGTAAAAACAAAGCTGTTTCTATCACTGAGCCTCAGGTGCATCCTGTTCTCATTGCATACATCCCTTGAGATGTTTCTACAACTTGTTAGGAGTCCACCTGTGGTAATTCAATTGATTGGACATGATTTGGATAGGCCACCACACCTGCTCTTTATAAGGTCCCACAGTTGGACAGTGGCTTGTCAGAGCAAAACCAAGCCATGAGGTCGAAGGAATTGTCCATAGATCTGGGGAAGGATAACCAAACAAATTCTGCAGCATTGAAGGTCCCCAAAGAACCAGTGGCCTCCATCATCTTAAAATGGAAGACCGTTTGGAACCACCAAGACTCTTCCTAGAGCTGGCCCGGCAGGTAAACTGAGTAAACGGGGAGAAGGGCCTTGCTCAGCGAGGTGACCAAGAAACCCGATGGTCACTCTGACAGAGCTCCAGAGTTCCTCTGTGGAGATGGGAGAACCTTCCAGAAGAACAACCATCCACTGCAGCCCTCCACCAATGAGGCCTTTATGATAGAGGTGGCCAGACGAAGCAACTCCTCAGTAAAAAGCACATGCCAGCCCGCTTTGGGTTTGTCGAAAGGCACTTAAAGGACCTCAGATCTTGAGAAACAAGATTGACTCTTTGGCCTGAATTGCAAGCGTCACGTCTGGAGGAAACCTGGCCACCAATCCTACGGTGAACGCATGGTGGTGGCAGCATCATGCTGTGGGTATGTTTTTCAGTGGCAGGGACTGGGAGACTAGTCAGGATCGAGGAAAGATGACGAGCAAAGTAGAGAAAGATTCTTGCATGAAAACCTGCTCCAGAGCACTCAGGACCTCAGAACTGGGACCTCAACAGGACAACGACCCTAAGCACACAGCCAAGACAATGCAGGCCTGACTTCGGGACAAGTCTCTGAATGTTTTTGAGTGGCCCCAGCCAGAGCTCAGATTTGAACTTGATCAAACATCCCTGGAGAGACCTGAAAATAGCTGTGGAGAGACGCTCCCATCCAACCCGACAGAACTTGAGAGGATCTGCAGAGAAGAATGGGGAAACTCCCCAAATACAGGTGTGCCAAGCTTGTGGCCGTCATACCAAGAAGATTCAAGGCTGTTGATGCTGCCAAAGGTGCTTCAACATAAGTACTGAATAAAGGGTCTGAATACTTGTAAATGTGAATATTTCGTTTTTTCAAAAATGTTTAAAAAATAACTGTTTTTGCTTTGTCATTATGGGTATTGTATGTAATTTGATGAAGGAAAGAAATCTGTAATTTATTTTAGAATATGGCTGTACATGAAAGAAAATGTGGAAAAGGTCAAGGGGTATGAAATATTTTCAGAAAGCACTGTACAGTGTGAAAGCCAGTGTGAATATAAATGAGATGAATCATGGTAGAAGCAGTTTGATAGGAGAACCAGGATTTGTATGAATGAGGCATAGCAGAGCATCCGGTAACAGTACCATCATGACTATGTATTCTTTAAACTGGGCGTCAGATATAACAGTATAAGCCTGCGGGCTGGCCCTATGGGGTGTGGTGGTCCTGGGGCTGGGCTGGGACGTGCTGGGCTCTTCTGGCCTTCGCCTGTCCCTCACTACAAACAGATGGAGCTCTACCACCTCCTAACCTTCTTCTGCTACTTACTGGGCAAGTGTTCAAAGCGGGCCTGGCAGGCCGAGGGTAAGTTAGCTGACTTAGACTTATAATAACCCCTCAGACTAAAGGAGGGGCTCTCTGTAGTGGATTCGCTGGACTCGTAGGTCTGGTCGTGTGAGGCACTGAATATCTAACACCACAGTGGGGACCTGAAATTATCTGTACTTAGTATCTTATGAGGCCAACCATACCAGCTGAGACTAGAGCTAATAGTTGTAGCTTGGTATGGCGTGTGTGAGACACGTACTTTATAGAGTACCTCTATAACGCTGGGGGGATGAATTGTCTCATAAAGATGTAGGTCACGGAGACTCTACAAAGCATGGTGGGTCTGTAATTTTTCAATCCACTAAAGAAGTTATCGAACTCCTTTCTCTTTTATTAGATGTGTATGTTTCCTATTGTATGCACTCCGGTATGATCTTAACACTATCTTATTAATATCTCACTAGAGAGCCAGTATATAGAGGTTACAAAATGGGGTATTTCTCTAAGTTGAGTATATAATTCGACATTTTATTGCATGTGACATAAGTATTACCTTATAATACACTCTAGAGGAAGGAGTCGTAAGCCTTGAATATTGTTGTGTCGTTACGATGATATGTGGCCTATTGTTAGAGGACATTTACAGTAGTATGGAGTAAGTACAGTTTTCGTCTGTATGTATGACTGACCCCATGTTTGCTCACACCATACTGCAGCACGGTGAGTAGTTTGCGCAGATAGAACGCTTCCTCTCTAGGGAGAGTTTGTCTTTAACTGCTCAGATGGCTAACCTCTCACCTAAGGGTTTCGGAGCAGTTGTACTTCGCTCGGCGGAATTTACGGTGATTAATTGTACATAGTGGTTCCCTCAACAGAATCTCTCTCTGAGAGTTGCGTGGGGTTATTGCCTCTTCGAGAGTTGTCAGATGACTGGACTAGGTCCATGGCTCTAGGGCGGAGAGGTGCAGACTTAGCTCTTCAATACTGCGAGCACTTCCTTCTCACGTTGCCGCTGCGTCTGTGCTCGTGTTCGGCGTCGCTCGTGGATTTGAGGAAACAAGACCAGCACGACCCACTCTTCAATGCTTCTTATCCCTCACTGAGTGGGAGAGTGATATGATCTAGATGGGTACCAAGATCTGGTGCAGGCACGCGCAACTATACGATTGGCCAGTAGCTCCCATAGTCTGCGGACTTCACACTCAAGGTGCAGTCGTCCTGAGAGCGGCCTTCTGCAGAAAATAGCACCTCCCACAAGAGAATGATGTTCCACCTTCCCACTGGCTTACCACAGGATTGGTGAACTGGGGTTCGTCGTGGCGCGTTGTACTCTCATTTGGCTTTCTTCTTCTCTAATCAACACGGCGAGTGCGAGCTCTTACGAACAAGTGAGGAGCTCTCACTTGTCCTCGTCTCATCAGACCACATGACCTTTCCATTCCTCCTCTGGATCCATCCAGATGGTCATTGGCAACTCAGACGGGCCTGGACATGCGCTGGTTGAGCAGGGGATCTTGCGTGCGCTGCAGGATTTTAATCCATGACGGCATGGTGTGTTACTAATCGGTTTTCTTTGAGACTGGTGGTCCCAGCTCTCTTCAGTTATTGACCAGGTCCTGCCGTGTAGTTCTGGGCTGATCCTCACCTTCCTCATGATCATTGATGCCCACGAGGTGAGATCTTGCATGGAGCCCCAGACCGAGGGTGATGACCGTCATCTTGAACTTCTTCCATTTTCTAATAATTGCGCCAACAGTTGTTGCCTTTCACCAAGCTGCTTGCCTATTGTCCTGTAGCCATCCCAAGCCTTGTGCAGGTCTACATTGTATCCCTGATGTCCTTACACAGCTCTCTGGTCTTGGCCATTGTGGAGAGGTTTGGAGTCTTTTGATTGAGTGTGTGGACAGGTGTCTTTTATACAGGTAACGAGTTCAAACAGGTGCGTTAATCACAGGTAATGGAGTGAAGACACAGGAGGGCTTCTTAAAAGAAAAACTAACAGGTCTGTGAGACCCGGAATTCTTACTGGTTGGTAGGTGATCAAATACTTATGTCATGCAATAAATTGCAAATTAATTACTTAAAATCATACAATGTGATTTTCTGGATTTTTGTTTTAGATTCCGTCTCTTACAGTTGAAGTGTACCTATGATAAAAATTACAGACCTCTACATGCTTTGTAAGTAGGAAACCTGCAAAATCGGCAGTGTATCAATACTTGTTCTCCCACTGTACAGTGGCGAGAACAAGTTATTGATGACATGCCGATTTCTGCAGGTTTCTCTACTTACAAAGCATGTAGAGGTCTGTAATTTTTTATCATAGGTACATTTCAACTGTGAGAGATGGAATCTAAAACAAAATCCAGCAAATCAATTATGATTGTAAGTAGATAATTGCATTTTATAAGTGTAATGTTTACTTTGCTCTTATATTGTGCACGTAGATCACTAAGTATTACGTGTGCCGCCTCTCTCTCCCGGAGAGGTGTAATGTTGATAGGCGTGTATCCTTTGAGAGTAGCTCGCAGTTTGAGCCAATCCAGCGATTTGTGTTGTGAACAGAGAGACGGTGGTTACAGAAGATACCTATTCTTGGTAAACAGACTAAGTTCCCAATTCG
>NC_036856.1:36156888-36211244 GCF_002910315.2 Salvelinus sp. IW2-2015 | reverse complement strand
TTATGGCATGAACAGCTCAAATAAGCAAAGAGAAACGACAGTCCATCGTTACTTTTAAGACATGAAGGTCAGTCAATCCGGAACATTTCAAGAACTCATGAAAGTTTCTTCAAGTGCAGTCGCAAAAACCATCAAGCGCTATGATGAAACTGGCTCTCATGAGGACCGCCACAGGAAAGGAAGACCCAGAGTTACCTCTGCTGCAGAGGATAAGTTCATTAGAGTTACCAGCCTCAGAAATTGCAGCCCGAATAAATGCTTCACAGAGTTGAAGTAACAGACGCATCAACCTTTCAGTGGAGACTTTGTGAATCAGGCCTTCATGGTCGAATTGCTGCAAAGAAACCACTACTAAAGAACACCAATAAGAAGAAGGGACTTGCTTGGGTCAAGAAACAAGAGCAATGGACATTAGACCGGTGGAAATCTGTCCTCACAAAAACTCTCGTGAGAGACAGAGTAGGTGAACAGATTATCTCCGTATGTGTGGTTCCCACCGTGAAGCATGGAGGAGGAGGTGTGATGGTATGGGGTGCTTTGTTGMTGATACTGTCAGTGATTTATTTAGAATAAGGCACACTTAACCAGCATGGCTACCTCAGCATTCTGCAGCGATACACCATCCCATCTGGTTTGCGCTTAGTAGGACTATCATTTGTTTTACAACAGGACAATGACCCAAAACACACCTCCAGGCTATTTGACCAAGAAGGAGAGTGATGGAGTGCTGKATCAGATGACCTGGCCTCCACTATCACCCGACCTCAACCCAGTTGAGATGGTTTGGGATGAGTTGGACCGCAGAGTGAAGGAAAAGCAGCCAACAAGTGCTCAGCATATTTGGGAACTCCTTCAAGACTGTTGGAAAAGCATTCCAGGTGAAGCTGGTTGAGAGAATGCCAAGAGTGTGCAAAGCTCTCAAAGCAAAGGGTCGCTACTTTGAAGAATTTTGATTTGTTTAATACTTTTTTGGTTACATGATTCCATATGTGTTATTTCATAGTTTTGATGTCTTCACTATTATTCTACAATGTAGAAAATAGTAAAAAAAATAAAGAAAAAACATTGAATGAGTAGGTGTGTCAACTTTTGACTGGTACTGTATGTGCATATTATGTGTGAGTCAGAAGATGATGGAGTGTGTGTGTGTAGAGCCCATAGAATGCAAATATTGAAATAAAAGGTAAATAAATATACAAGGTAAACTCGGTCTGTGAATTGAAGAGGGCAGTCCATAAGCGCAGATAAAGGATATCAAGGAAGTATTCTGTATGGAGGAATGGTCTAAGATCCCTCCCAAAAGCATTAAACATCAGATTATATTATATTCATCATTCACTGAATCAGCATGATTGTTTTTAAAGTAATACCCAGAATCAAACATTTTCTGTAGGCAGTGGACAAAACATGGAAAGGGCTATGCAGACTTTTCTGAAATGCAAATCAATATTTAATTTCAGAATTGGTTAAAATTAGGTCAGGGTTAAGGGTTTGGTTTAGGTTACAGTTACCGCTAGTCGGTTTGCAAGCCAGAAAAGTCTGTATAGCCCTTCCCACAAAACATGGCCCCATAAAGTAGTCTACATTTTCTCCAAAACAGAGTAGCAGAGTTACTGAGGCGAGGCAATCAGATTGGATGACTGTTTCGAGTGTCCCCGCATTTGTTTATCTAGTAWCAATGTACCAAGGGCTAATGGATAGTTAGATTAGATGGGCGGGGGAAGATATGTCCAGATGACATTATGGCCATGCCCAAGCTCCTCGGCTGTTCCTGTGTGTGCAACTTTACCGCCACACAGCTACTACAGCTGACCTACTGTGAAAGACTTTTAGCTGACGCATGGTTTTCCCAACATATATTGACTAACTTGGGAGGTGGATAGTTCCACTCACAGCTGTTGTGATGCGAGAGATGTGAAATTCAGCCATTTAATACTGTTGACAATATGAATGATCATGTTTCACTGCACTGTACTGCACTGTACATATCAATGTAGCCAGTTTTGGATATCTTAGACAGTTTGTAAGTTTATGTTTTGGGTATTTGACAGTTTCAAAAGTTCAGTGTACTTTATCATTTGTTTTCTCATCCACCACCCACTCAGGCTGTTCCTGCTGGTCAAGATTGCTGTAACAGTCCTGGTGACCTTTGCCCTCTGCTGGCTGCCCTTCCTGTCTGACCCTGGCCAGGTCCTGCAGGTGGTGCACCGCCTTTTCCCTGTGGGGCGAGGCCTATTCGAGGTACGTACAAAAAGGTTTCAGTGTTCAAGGCAATTAGTCATATTATCAAGTGGTTTCCCTAACATTCTGCGACGTGAGTCACCTAAAGCATGTAGAATGTTCTGGAGACCAACAGAGTAACCCAAACCAGGTTCCCCACCCACAGCCCAATCTTGAGAGACCACACTATCTGCCAAGTCGAAATCAGTTGGTGTTAGAAAGACGAGGAGGTTTATGGTAGTCAACAAAGTGCTGCCCTCGTAGACAGGAGTGGTACGCTGCGCCTCCTGTTCTTCACAGCCTACATGCTCTTACACACACACCACACAGAGAGAGAGACACACACACACACACACACACACACACACACACACACACACACACACACACACACACACACACACACACACAACCTGCTACCCTCCATCAATTCCTCTGTGCTTAGCCAATTGGAAATGGATCCCCTGCAGGATCAAAGAAAACAGAGGAATAAAATGGTGAAAGGTCAGAAGATCAGGTTCGCTCTATCTCATGGGGGGGAGGTCGTAGTGACTGGGGGGGTAAAGATAAATCTAACACATTTACTGCCAGAGTCTTTTCAGCACATCATTGCATGGCCATGTTTTAGCCGTGTGATGCGTGGTTCGGTGCCAAGGGCCAACAATATGCATGTCAGAGTGCATCCATTCGTTGTGCAAAACGTTGGCAGCTAAACTGCTGCGTCCTTGAAAAGTGAACTTACACGCGTGTATGTACACACAGCAAAGCCACACAGGAGGAGAGGTGCAGAGGGGGGAAATGAAAAACTGATGGACAGCGATGACTCTCACTGGGGACATTAGTTAGAACATATTGAAAGCATGTCATGGTTGAGCTGCTGAGGTAACACCGTTACGGGGGGCGGTGTAGAGGTGGTTGGCAGCTCAGAGGCCAAGGCCAGCTGCTCTAGTTTTGGAAGCCTGCCCTGTGCCCGCTGTGTCCTGCACCCATTCCCCAAGGTGCGGTGATGTGAGAAGTAATTGAAAATTAAACAGTCAGCCTTGTGCAGTCTCTTGTCACAAGGAAACAGAATCAATAAAATTAATTTTCTGGTATTGTCCAACGGTGGCTAGCTTTTGGAGTCAGGTCCAGGAATGGTTGTTATGTCATAATATCAGGGTTCCGATGGACCTGCAAACTGCATTGTTAGGGGATCTGAAAAACCACCATCAGTCAATGGGATATATCATTATACTCTTGGGTAAAGTATTTTTTAGGGAAATATCGGTAGAAATGTTACAAATAACCCCCCCCCTCCCCCAAAAGGCTATGTGAGGTTGGTCAGGCTGGCAGTATGCCTGACAGTTATTTATTTATGAAACGATACAAACATAATACACAAAGTGTGGGTGACTCTATACCRTGTGGTGCGAGGGTCTCCAGGAGAAGCCTGCCTGAACTAATTGTGAAATTGTGCACGTAAGCAGAAGCCGMACTGGGACAAGCAGACAGGGCGAGAAGGGGTGGTGGGGGAGGTTGAGGGGGTGAAGTTGTACGTTTACCCACCACGCAGCACTCTGACCGTCTGTTTTRCTGCTTCACAAAAATGGCACCAAATGCTGCAGCCTATGAAATTCCAAGCTGGCTTATAGGTGAAGAGTGCCGCCATCGGCACTTACCCACGTTTGCAGCCGAACCCCAGGTTCCCGTGTAGTTCTCAGCCGAGGCGGCGTTGGAGGACATTCCGATAGGGTCGTTATTCGGGGGGGCTACAGGGGGGTGTTTGAGGAGAGATGGGGCCTCGACGTCTGCAGGACGGACAGCCTGCTGAATGGGCCTGTCTGTAACCTCCACACACACACAGCTGTGCTCTGAGCAGCTGTAGCAAGCCCAGTGGACCGCATAGAAATTCACCCTATAGAAAAGACCACACTATTACGAGACATGATTAGACTACAGTGATCTATGCATTGTATTTCTACTTTGTGTCATATCACAGCCAGTAGAAGCAGCAGGGGGCCTTAACATCTGATCTTAGAACAACTGCTAAGGCCTTAAATCACACGGTCAGTCCTCCTTCCTCCATTTCTTGCTAGCTACCCCAACCGCAAAGACCGTCGTTAAGGCTGACAGTTTGGATCTGTTTCCCAATGGTTATAACTATGCCTTGGGTGGTGTGGTGGGTGGACACACTGTGTTCTTCTATGGGGTGGTCTGAATGTGCCGAAGAATGCAGAAATTATCGTAATGTGATTATCTCTGAACATTTAACCCTGTGTCCCCAAGTTTACAGAAAGTGCATAGCTTCTAGTGACATCCCGTTCCATATGACCTGACAGGCGATTTATGAGGCTGGTAATACTTTCCGAAGCGCTCCTGTACAAATACACTGTGGAATGCAAAGAAGGAATTCTTATTGCACTTTCAGTTGGGAAATTATTACTTGGAGCAATGCCACTTATTAGCCTTCTCTTCAAAACCGAATGCTTTTTAAAGCAGCGTACTGTCATACCATATGTGGTTTTCTAAATTTAAAACCCTTGTAATGAGTTTTATAACTCATTTAAATTATTCACATCGATAATAAACACTTCATTAACAAAAAGGAATATGATCAACCTATTGGTTCTGCATCGTTATAGGAAGTGAGCTATGAAACGTATTTATTTTCTTATTAAAAAGTGTGTGTGTGTTGACAGGTTAAAGTGTGTTGACAGGATAAAGTGTGTTGACAGGTTAAAGTGTGTTGACAGGATAAAGTGGCCAACACGTGGTGCAGCTTGAATGTCCTGATAAAGATCAAGACCATCCTGTCCACTGATACCCAGCTCTACTTCAGGTAATCCCCCTCACATTCTCCATCTCACGCTCTCCATCGCTCGCTCTCCATCTCCATCTCCCGCTCTCCATCTCACGCTCTCCATCTCATGCTCTCTTGCGGAGTGAAAACAAGATTATCCCTTGAATACTGAGATACTGATCACTACCAGCTGCTATGGTCAATCTGACAACTATTGGAAATCTGCTGATGAGATTTCAAATTTGGAATGTCAGTAGAAACTATTTGAGAAACAGCAGTTAGCTAACTTCTCTGTGTTGACATGAGGTGTTATTCCAGTCAAAGCTGATTCTCCTCCAAGGTCCTTATGAATGAGAAGATGCTACATAGTCAGTCAGTCATAGAACCCTTTTCATGTTGTCATGGTGGTACGTGCTTGAATAACCTATGGGGCTATATTTAGGGGTGCTGTGTGCACTCTGCACAGGATGGACACGTTTCTGCCCGACTGTTAAGACCAGGATTTAACTGGGACTTCTAAGACTGTAGTGTATTTAAAACAAATTAAAACACTAGAGCTTTTTGGCCATGGGTGAATATAGATATGTTTTAGGGGAGGGATACCTTGCTGTAGAATGTGTCATAAAACAATGGATCACTCCTCGTTACAATAGAAGTGGACTACGGGATCATGTATTCATGTATATGCTTGTTACTACCAAGTTTTTGTAAAATGTCTCAACGGAAATGTCAGGATGGATCACCTGTGGGACGGTATCTGGAAACTGTATCCCAAAATCACCATGACCCCCCCACCTCCCTAGCACACCCCTCTTGCCCCATGTTGGGGGTCTCGATACCCCTCTCCCCAGGGGCCCTTTAGGCCTGATACAGCTGCCCTACCCTACCCCTTCAGTCGGAGTGGAGGTACCTCCCTGGCCCCCCTCCTTTCCTGTGTCTCTATCCCGTGAGTGACAATTGAAGGGTTAAACTAATGCTGGGGTGCCCTAAGCGGAGACAGTATTTGGTACATTTCCCACATAGCTGGGGTCTTATGGTTTGACCAGGCTGGGTTAAAACAAGCCTGCAGCAGAGCAGCCGCACGGTTCAGTTTAACCCAGAGGGTTAGGTTTCAGGGCTGGGCCCTTCACTGTTTGGTCAGATTGATCATAGTTGATGGATTACATTATTATTCTGTTTTTGTTTTGTTTTCAGTTTGACCACCACTCTCCTGGCTATCCTACCTTCGTCTATAAAACTTTTGATGAAACCTACATTGTGGCAGTTCAAACTTGCCTTGGTAAGTGAGTATTTTTGTACAGTTTACTGATGTTTGATAACAGAGAATGATGTAATGCCAACCTGTGTAAAATGTCATTTCAGGTCAACTCGTCTCTGGCATTCTTCCTCTTCTCCTTTCAAGTCCACGAGAAATCAATCCTCCTGCCTGCCTTGTGAGTAGAGGGGAGGATTAGGAGTGTGTGTTTGCATGAGTGTGTGCCTTCCTGCCTGCAGTTCCTAATCATTTACCTCACCGACTGCAGTGCAGTATATAAAAAGCAACAGGCAGCTGTAATCGCTAGGCTATCTAGGTTTTACTGCGTGGTGGGATTTGGTTACAGATTTTGCTGATCTAGTCATCTAAATTAGGCTGATTGTTGCTTTATTAACTATTGAGTTATATCTCCCACATGTCTGTCCCTGAATCAATCAGTAATGCATGTCAGGGCTTAGGGAGGAAGTGGCGAAGAGAAGGAGGGCGTTGTTTGTGGTGAATCAATTATTGGGACTATAGGAATGGGTGTAACTGGACATACAAACAGGAGTTGGAACCGGTTCAGGGAACAGAAGTTATTTTATTTTATTGTGGGAACAGAATTATAACTGMGAATTAAAGTGATCTATGCTGTTCTGGAACAGAACTTTAATTTTAAAAGCATAGGAACCTTTTAACGTTCTTTCATGTTCCGGGSATTTTCTGGGGGTCCCACGAGGCACCTATGCAAAGCCTTCACACACAAGCTTGTTAGCTAGCTCTGGTCCAACGTTATGCCAACTCTCGGAAGTCCAAAGACATTAAAAGTTCCTCTGTAGAATCTGCTACTCCATACTCCATATAATTCTGTGAGCCTAATTCAGATAATGCATGTCATAAAAAGATGCCCAGCGCTTCAAGCCAAGCCTCCTCCTCCACCCTCTCGGTCTCTCCCCACACGCAAAATGTAATTTGCATATCGTGCCCTACACTTGTCTGTCCATCGCGCATCTAAACAGCCATAGCCTAGACAGCTGATAGCGCCCATGCACTATCAGCTGCCTAGGCTAAAACAACTATAGCTTTCCTGCTCCATAGCAAGCTGCTCTATTCGCAGTGATTGGTGAAGTAATTGAATGTTGAGCTAATGTAAAAAAGAATGATATAAACCGGCACATTTTTTTGGTTCGACCGGTCCAGAACTTTATTTTGGAACAGTGGAACGAAACAGAAAAAAATAATGCTTCTGTTCAGAACGAAACAATTGAAAAACAATTTTGGTTCAAACCACTGCACGCAAAGAGTACTTCTGTAATTAGAAGCCTGGGGAGCGATGGGCTGCCTCTGAAGGCACCCTATGCCTTATATGGTGCACTACTTTTGACCAGAGCCCATGTTGTTAAATAAAGTGTGTATAATTCAAGTGTGTGTAACCTTTTCTGTCTGCCTCTAGGCCAGTCTGCCTGCTACTGAATGACCTCCCTCTTTTCTTTCTGCCTCTAGGCCAGTCTGCCTGCTACTGAATGACCTTCCTCTGCCAGCCATCTGGTTTCTACAGGCTTCCACCTTCAGGTAGGAAGCTACAGTGGGGGAAACTATAGTGGACCAATAATAACAGACCAGGTTAAAGGTCATAGGAGAAACTGTTCGAAAAGTAAAATCTTGTACATTAAATGTAACCCCAAAAAATAAATCGCTGTTAGAGGAAATTCTCAAAAAGTATAGGATGCTTTGCCAGATGAATTTGTGTTGATATTCTTTGGATGATTTTATTTGTGAAGAGTCAAGAAAATATAAAATGTAGTCATTGTAAAGGTAGCAGTCAGAGAAGAGAGGGGGTGAAGCTGACTACTAAGTTAGTAGTACTAACTTTCACCCCAGCTATTGTTAAATTCTTCCGGTAGTACTAATTGTTGTGTGCGTGGTTTAGTGTAGGGATATCTGGATTACACTGCATAGTCAACATACCTCTTCTCTAAGCATGTTTTGTATAGGGACAGCAGGGCATTCTGTGGGCCTGTTGTCCTGTCTAACTGGCATGGCTCACATTGTGCATCTCCACTCCACCCATTGTTGAAGACATACACTACATGACAAAAATATGTGGACACCTGCTATAACAGATCTCCCGGGTGGCGCAGTGGTCTAGGGCACTGCATCYCAGTGCATCGCAGTGCTAGCTGCGCCACCAGAGTCTCTGGGTTCGCGCCCAGGCTGGGCTGGGTTCGCGCCCAGGCTCTGTCGCAGCCGGCCGCAACCGGGAGATCCGTGGGGCGACGCACAATTGGCATAGCGTCGTCCGGGTTAGGGAGGGTTTGGCCGGTAGGGAGGGTTTGGCCGGTAGGGATATCCTTGTCTCAGTATGTAAAAAATGTAATAAAATGTATGCACTCTACTGTAAGTCGCTCTGGATAAGAGCGTCTGCTAAATGACTAAAAAAAAATAAAAAAATAACAGCCTCTACGCTTCTGGGAAGGCTTTCCACTAGATGTTGTTACATTTCTGCAGGGACTTGCTTCCATCCAGCCACAAGAGCATTAGTGAGGTCAGGCGATTAGGCCTGGCTCGCAGTCGGCATTCCAATTCATCCCAAAGGTGTTTGATGGGGTTGAGGTCAGGGCTCTGTGCAGGCCAGTCAAGGTCTTTCACACCAATCTCGACAAACCATTTCTGTCTGGACCTCGCTTTGTGCACGGGGAATTGTCATGCTGAAACAGGAAAGGACCTTCCCAAAAAACTGTTACCACAAAGTTGGAAGCACAGAATCGTCTAAAATGTCATTGTATACTGTAGTGTTAAGATTTCTCTTCACTGGAACTAAGGGGCCTAGCTCAAACCATGAAAGACAGGCCCAGACCATTATTCCTCCACCAAACTTAACAGATTTGTCCATCGGCCTGCCGGATGGTGAAGCGTCATTCATCACTCCAGAGAATGCATTTTCAGTGATACTCCCGATTCCAATGGCGACGAGCTTTACACCACTCCAGTCGACGCTTGGCATTGCGCATGATCTTAGGCTTGTGTGCGGCTGCTCAGCCATGGAAACCCATTTCATGAAGCTCCCGACGAAAAGTTATTGTGCTGACGTTGCTTCCAGAGGCCGTTTGGAACTTGGTAGTGAGTGTTGTAACCGAGGACAGACTATTTTTACGCGCTTTCAGCACTCGGTGGTCCCGTTCTGTGAGCTTGTGTGGCCTACCACTTCGCGGCTGAGCCATTGCTGCTCCTAGACGTTTCCACTTCACAATAACAGCACTTACAGTCGTGGCTAAAAGTTTTGAGAATGACACAAATATTAATTTCCACAAAGTTTGCTGCTTCAGTGTCTTTAGATATTTTTTGTCAGATGTTACTATGGAATACTGAAGTATAATTACAAACATTTAATACGTGTCAAAGGCTTTTATGACAATTACATGAAGTTGATGCAAAGAGTCAATATTTGCAGTGTTGACCTTTCTTTTTCAAGACCTCTGCAATCCTCCCTGGCATGCTGTCAATTAACTTCTGGGCCACAGCCTGACTGATGCCAGCCCATTCTTGCATAATCGATGCTTGGAGTTTGCAAGAATTTGTGGGTTTTTGTTTGTCCACCCGCCTATTGAGGATGGACCACAAGTTCTCAATGAGATTAAGGTCTGGGGAGTTTCCTGACCATGGACCCAAAATATCGATGTTTTGTTCCCGGAGCCACTTAGTTATCACTTTTGCCTTATGGCAAGGTGCTCCATCATGCTGGAAAAGGCATTGTTCGTCACCAAACTGTTCCTGGATGGTTGGGAGAAGTTGCTCTCAGAGGATGTGTTGGTACCATTCTTTATTCATGGCTGTGTTCTTATGCAAAATTGTGAGTGAGCCCACTCCCTTGGCTGAGAAGCAACCCCACACATGAATGGTCTCAGGATGCTTTACTGTTGGCATGACACAGGACTGATGGTAGCACTCATCTTGTCTTCTCCGGACAAGCTTTTTTCCGGATGTCCCAAACAATCGGAAAGGGGATTTATCAGAGAAAATGACTTTACCCCAGTCCTCAGCAGTCCAATCCCTGTACCTTTTGCAGAATATCAGTCTGTCCCTGATGTTTTTCCTGGAGAGAAATGGTATCTTTGCTGCCCTTCTTGACACCAGGCCATCCTCCAAAAGTCTTCGCCTCCCTGTGCGTGCAGATGCACTCACACCTGCCTGCTGCCATTCCTGAGCAAGCTRTGTACTGGTGGTGCTCCGATCCCACAGCTGAATCAACTTTATGAGACAGTCCTGGCGCTTGCTGGACTTTCTTGGGTAACCTGAAGCCTTCTTCACAACAATTGAACCGCTCTCCTTGAAGTTCTTGATGATCCGATAAATGGTTGATTTAGGTGCAATCTTACTGGCAGCAATATCCTTGCCTGTGAAGCCCTTTTTGTGCAAAGCAATGATGACGGCACGTGTTTCCTTGCAGGTAATCATGGCTGACAGAGGAAGAACAATGATTCCAAGCACCACCCTCCTTTTGAAGCTTCCAGTCTGTTATTTGAACTCAATCAGCATGACAGAGTGATCTCCAGCCTTGTCCTCGTCAACACTCACACCTGTGTTAACGAGAGAATCACTGACATGATGTCAGCTGGTCCTTTTGCATGGCAAAGAGGGACTTTGCAATTCATCTTATCACTCTTCATAACATTCTGGAGTATATGCAAATTGCCATCATACAAACTGAGGCAGCAGACTTTCTGAAAAGTAATATTTGTGTCATTCTCAAAACTTTTGGCCATGACTGTACAGTTGACTGGGGCAGCTCCAGCAGGTTAGACATTTGATAAACTGACTTGTTGGAAAGGTTGCATCCTATGATGGTGCCACGTTGAAAGTCACTGAGATCTTTGGTAAGGCCAGTCTACTGCCAATGTTTGTCTATGGAGATTGCATGGCTGTGTGCTCAATCTGTCAGCAACGGGTGTGGCTGAAATTGCTGAATTCACTAATTTGAAGGGGTGTCCACATACTTTTGTATACAGTGCCTTCAGTATTCAGACCCCTTGACTTTTTCCACATTTTGTGACGTTACAGCCTTATTCTAAAATTGATGAAAAAAATAAACAAACAATCTACACACAATACCTCATAATGACAAAGCAAAAACAGATGAAGACATTTTTGCAAATGTATTAAAAATAAAAAAGAGACCTTACTTACATAAGTATTGACCCTTTGCTATGAGACTCGAAATTGAGCTCACGTGCATTTTGTTTCCAGTGATCATCCTTGAGATGTTTCTACAAATTGATTGGAGTTCACATGTGGTAAATTCAATTAATTGGACATGATTTGGAAAGGCACACACCTGTCTATATAATGTCCCACAGTTGACAGTGCATGTCAGAGCAAAAATCAAGCCATGAGGTTGAAGGAATTGTCCATAGAGCTCCAAGACAGGATTGCGRCAAGGCACAGATCTGGGGAAGGGTACAAAAGCTCTCTGCAGCATAGAAGGTCCCCAAGAACACAGTGGCCTCCATCATTCTTAAAATGGAAGACGTTTGGAACCACCAAGACTCTTCCTAGAGCTGGCCGCCCAGCCAAACTGAGTAAACGGGGGAGAAGGGCCTTGCTCAGCGAGGTGACCAAGAACCCGATGGTCACTCTGACAGAGCTCCATAGTTCCTCTGTGGAGATGGGAGAACCTTCCAGAAGAACAACCATCTCTACAGCACTCCACCAATCAGGCCTTTATGGTAGAGTGGCCAGACGGAAGCCACTCCTCAGTAAAATGCACATGACAGCCCGCTTGGATTTTGTCAAAAGGCACCTAAAGACTCTCAGATCATGAAACCAAGATTGAACTCTTTGGCCTGAATGCCAAGCGTCACGTCTGGAGGAACCCTGGCACCATCCCTACAGTGAAGCATGGTGGTGGCAGCATCATGCTGTGTGGATGTTTTTACGTGGCAGGGATTGGGAGACTAGTCAGGATTAAGGCAAAGATGAAAGGAGCAAAGTACAGAGAGATCATTGATGAAAACCTGCTCCAGAGTGCTCAGGACCTCAGATTGAGGGCGAAGGTTCACCTTCCAACAGGACAACGACCCTAAGCACATAGCCAAGACAACACAGGAGTGGCTTCGAGACGAGTCTCTGAATGACTTGAACCCAATCAAACATCTCTGGAGACATGAAAATAGCTGTGCAGCAACGCTCCCCATCCAACCTGACAGAGCTTGAGAAGATCTGCATAGAGGAATAGGAGAAACTCCCCAAATACAGGTGTGCCTCAATACCCAAGAAGACTCAAGGCTGTAATTGCTGCCAAAGGTCCTTCAACAAAGTACTAAGTGAAGGGTCTGAATACTTTTGTAAAATGTGATAGTTTATTTTGAATACATTTGCAAAAATAAAATAAAAAACATTTTGCTTTGTTATTATGTGTAGATTGAGGGGGGGAAAACAATAATACATTTTAGAATAAGGCTGTAACGTAAAATGTTTTGGAAAAAGTCAAGGGGTCTGAATACTTTCCAAATGCACTGTATATAGTGTACAGCTTGTTTGTGTAAATTGAAGACATAGTTGCATAATTTAGTCAAATGGTTGCTTAAGCAGTTATTATAAGAGCATCTGAATGCACTGGGTTTGTTAGATTGGCAAAGTATGTATTTATAACATTTCTTTTAGGTGTTTTGCCAATGAATAGATGGGGTTTTGTTGGATTTAAGTAGGCCCTAGTACAGCTGTGTTTTGGGCTACATTGTTCTTGTACTCTCTCCCTCCCCGTCCTCCTCTGCAGTATGCTGCCGTTGTTTCTGAAGGATGGTCTGTTGGTGCCGTACGTGGTCACCTCCCTGGCCTTCCTGTTCTTCTCCGTCTACCTGCTCTTAGCCCTTGAGCACTGCTCAGAGGACAAGCTGCGTCTGGGGCCCTACCGCCGCCTCCTCATCTGCATGCCCCGCATGGACCTCGGCAGAGTCATCAAGTGGAAAGTAAGTGTGGCCTGGTGGTGTAAACAAATTCCCTTTCACATTGCACTACCCCATATGCCTGTCATCATTCATTCATAGCAAGAAATGTATCAGATTGCAAAGCAAACTCTTTATTTGGATAGTACATCTGTAGATGCTCTACAGACTAATCAGTAACATTTCAACTAACCCTCGCCGTTATCCTAACCTTAACCCTTATCGTATGATGATGAAAAATCCAGACTATCCAAATAAAGTGTGACCCAGTTTGCTTTACCAGGAAGATAGTTGCAATGTTGTCTGTCTAGTAATCTTTTCTTTACACAAGTTAGTAGGGAGATGAGCTGAATTAGATTTTATGACAATTTTAAATACACAAAGAGGCCACATCAGGCAAAAAAATACATGTACTAAAATGACAGAGGATTATATACACAAAGTCAAGACTTTCCATTGTGGTCCTCTATTAACTGGCAYTCAGGTTGTAGTCAGAGTGATTTCATAGCAGCCTGTCTCTATGGCTGGTGTTTCTAATAGTCTTAAGTGGTATCTACATACTGGAGCACGGCGGCTCTAACCTGAATGGCATCAGCGTGAGAAGATATAGATATCTCTCCAACTGTATAAATAAAGACCATGTGCCACTGTACTGTAAGCTGTGTAGGCTGTCTGGGATGGGAAAGAGGATACCTTGTCATTTGCACAACTGAATGCATTCAACCGAAATGTGCGCTTAGGGAGCAGTTGTTGTTGGGGGTTAACTTCCTTGCTCAAGGGCAGAACGGCAGATTTTTCCACCTTGCCGGCTCTGGGATTCAAACCAGCAACCTTTCAGTTAATGGCCCAAGGCGCTTAACCGCTAGGCTATCTGCCAGATGAAAGCCACTGCCAGGCCCCAAGTATTATTTATCACTTATTTAAGTTACAGGCATCTCTGAAGTGCCTGGCCCTGGCCAGCTCTGCACCATCCACTCCTTTAGTGACATATGGGCAGGGGGGATCCCAAATAGCACCCTATTCCCTATATACTGCACTACTTTTGACTAGAGGCCCCATAGGGCTCTACAGAGAGAATAGGATGGGCCCTGGTCAAAAGTAGTGCACTCTATAGGGTATGGGGACGTAGCCAGACACCGCCACCAGACAGAGCTGTGTGAGATCAGAAGGAAGGTGTCTTTTTATAGAGTCATTAACACAGGTTTGCTTAGATACATTTATTTACACAAGAGGCGTAAATAAGGAGGCCCAGTGATGGGGCTAGGGTTTCATGGGGTTGGTCTCATACGGAGGTGCTTACGACACCTACCCTCACTGATCCCTGGGTCCGCAGGTCCCAAATAGACGTGTTCATGTTGATCCTGCTACTAACACTGTTTGCCTTTCCGTTCTGGARGCACCGGTCGGGGCTAAAATAAACGTCAGCTTGTGATTGAGGGATGGTCATGTGAGGTCAATTTTTTTTCTCTTCCAGTCTGATCTAGTTTGAATAGTTATGACTTGGGCCAAGGAAATACTTTAATTAAGCCCATCTAAATAGATAAACAATTTGAATACCATGTCAAATTCACTTTCTGATTTGACTGGAATTTATATTGAATTTTGAGCCCCACTTCTGGGCTGAGAGGGAGACTTGGCTCTTGGCTTATATCCTGTGATGGCTTAACTCCCTTGAAAAAGAATGAACTGAACTCTCTGTCCATCTCTCCTGCAGTTCTATTTCTCCATCACGGCCATGGCTGGTTTGAGCTTTATGAGCGTGGCGCTGGCCCCTCCGGCCCAGCTGCCTGATTTGTTTCCCCTCCTGGTGTCTGTGTTCTCCTACCTACACTTCCTGGGCCTCCTCCTCTACTTCAACATTGTCCAGATCGCCGAGCCGCCACAATCTGTGAGGAAGAACCAGAAGAAAAGTAACTGAGAAATCATTAGGGAGGTAGGGCCCAGATGATAACTGAGTAATTATTAGGGTGGAAAAACAGAACTGGATAGTTACCACCCAACAGAAAGAGAAAAACTAACTAAGCACAGTGCTTCAGTCAATGAGCACCAAAGACCAATAAGGCTCATGGACCAACTACCAGTCTAGGGCCAATCATTCAGAATCTTTATTCTCTAGAGAACCCTCCTGTCAACATGAATGGTTGCTGTTTTGTCAATGCCTAATTATGTACATCAAGCATGACAATTTTTTACTTGACTGTTTTTCAATATTTTCAAATGTAACAGCATTACATTTATTTTGTACCAATAGAGTATTTGTCTTAAAATAAAATCACCTGATATGAATTCTTGATTAACCCTTATTTTACAGCCATATTGCTAGCACAGACTCGATGTTTCAATAAAATCCTCAAAGCTAGCTCAATCACTGGTGGTAAGTGTTGTGGTATGTTGTAGCCAGACAATAATGAGCCAAACCATGTCTTCCAACCATTTAATTTAGCTGAAAAAAATATTCATTACAACACCTAGACACAATTTTATTTTACCAGGTAAGTTGACTCAACACATTCTCATGTACAGCAACGACCTGGGGAATAGTTACAGGGGAGAGGAAGGGGGATTAATGAGCAAATTGGAAAACAAGGAGTCCACAAAGGGCTATGCATTTCAACACAAAAAAGCAGTGGCAGGTCCGACAGGCCCTAAAACAAGGATGATGGAAGATGACATATCTGAACATAATGTCATAAAGCTGAAATACCACAGAAAAAAAACAGTACAAGCAATCTTTCCCCTCTCTGCCTGTGAGTTAATGACAGCCATTAAAAAAAAATCCATTACTACTATAAATGTTATCGGGTCACTGAGGGCCGCTGCTACGCTGTGTATCTGCAGCCGCTGGCCTGGCCCTGCATCCTATAACACGGAAGGGTGGGACAACCAGAGGCCTGTGGCTTTAAAATTACTACCGTGGATCGACTGGGAGGAAGGTAGTCTCTAGACAGATGGGTTGCTTGCGGCAATGTACCGATGCTCCAGTTTAACACGTCTGTAGAAGTTTGTGTCAGTTGGGACAGGGAGGACGAGTCACAGGTAACGTCATTGCCGCATCCGCTTCATGACACAGTCAAATGAAGAGCGGAGGGCTGGCGAGACCCTCTAGGAGGAAAGGGTTAGTGGGGTAGAGGTCTAAGGTGATGGGGGTAGGAGGCAAGGTGGGTCGAAGTAGCGGGAGTAAGACCGCCAAGGGTCCCCTCTCTCACCTCCAGAGGGCCAGTATGAAAACATTAGATTTGTTTATGGATGTGCTCGCTTTGTCCTTCACACGGCCTCCAAGGCTGATAAAGTGAGAGTTACATGATCCACCTTGGGCAGAAATAGGAAATGTGTCTGTGCACACCAGCTGTTGCTTAGGTCGCTCAGGCTGTAAGAGGCCCTCTGCCTTCCCTGGCACAGCCAAATAAAGAGCAAAAGAATGAAGTGTGTGTGTGTGTGCACTAGCCTTTCAGAGCCTATATTCCAGTTTCCTTCACCTTTCGAGGTAGCTAGAGGACATGGTGGGGGTGGATTTCATATAGCATCAGGTCTAATGGGACGAGGGCGTTCGCTCACTGAAAGAACATTTTCTCAGCACTGTATAGCGGCAGTTATTGTAGAGTCAACATTTGTCAGCGGTGAGGGCTCGGCGTAAACCTGTCTGATGTCTAAGGCGTTTTACTTTGACACATTCCCCCCAATGACTGACAGGCAGCCTCCGAGACATCCCTCTGCCTCACAAATGACAGCTTAGATTCTATATTCATCACCCAGCCGTCTCCGAAGAGGAAACATGTACACCACCGCGTGAGAGAAGGCAGAGCTGCTATTCCATTTGCCGTCGGTCTGTTGAGAGTTGAGTTGAGCGGCTCCCTAAGCAGAAACCTGCAAGGGGGACGTCAGAGAGGAAAACATGAGTGCAACCCTGCTGTCTGTTACACAGTAATGCAATATCACCAGACTCAATAGGAAGACATACTGACTCATGTAGCTCTACTAGGAGGAAACAAACAAGTAACGTGTGATGACAATTGAACAATGTGTTACAGTATAATGGATCTTTAAACCTGATTCATAAAGACAAAGCTATAGGCTCCATCTGAGTTGTTGTACCTTTATAAGGCCATTATGGATTTCAGGAAATCAGAGGAGCTGCCAGCCTGGACAACGCCTGTAGAGAAAATGAATAATTCAGAGAATACAGTACTAACTTCTCTCAGAGCACTGCCATTCACAACCAGACAAATCTGTAGGCTTAAGTGGTATGATTTACTAGTGAAATACAGATGTTACTAAATATTTGCCTAATTGATTAAAAGTTAACAATATTACCAGAGGTGAAATTTTTCTAAATAATTTTTCACTGGAGGACAAAATCCAAACGACTGAAATCATATCTGAAGGAATGCGTAGTCTGAGGCTGCAGCAGTGCAGCCCGGCTTCAGTTGTCACCAAAATAGTCTCAAATATACATCACTGCTCTTTAATTACAGCTGTGTGTTTAATCAAAAAGCATAAAACTCCTCCCAAGCAGGTGGCATGTGTCTGATGAGAGGATTGATGTGTTAGATCGTGGTGAGGCCAGGGCCTTAGCCCTGGGAAACCACCCCAGCGCTTTGATTACATTTAAGGAATCCTGTCTTTAATACAGCACATTACTGCTCTGCTGACATACAAATCTTCCCCAACATGGACCCATCTATGGCCTGATCAATTTTTATACTGCTGAGCAGTCCCCTTTCTCCTCATTTTTTCCCACCTCAAAATTCACATTATATAGGATTTTCTTATGGAAAAATGGCAATAAAAATCTGTTACTGCCCAGAAGATGTGCGCGTGTCAGTGGGTTGCCCATGACTAAATGCTTCTGAGAAAATAAAATGTATTTCTGTAGTAAGCAGATCTGTTTACATGTTATTTATTTTTATGCTTCTAAGAAAATATATTGTGAAGTGCAACATAGATTTAGATCATAACAAATGTCTCTGTACAGGTCAGAGGGAGAATTTACGAATCCTTTGCACAACTCCTTTAATTGAATTTTCCAAATCTCTCACCACACACAAATAATCAATACCTTCTGCTGAGGGAAACTTGCCTCAGAATTATTATGGCCTTCGCTTTACAATTCTGTAGTCATCAGCACATACAGGCAGGAGTCCTCCCTACTGGGGTATTTGTAATGCCTGGACAACTCTGTGGATTTATGTCTGCCTGAACCCTGATTGCTCACAAAAAGTGACTTCTCCAGAATGCTTACCGAAACTTTTGCTAAACTTAAATAATGGCCGTAAGCGCTACTCAACACCACAGCAGGCACGTTGAAGAAAGAAGAGAAAGGGAGCGGGTTCAGAGGTTTGGACGTCAAAGTTCAAATATTAATGTCGATTGACCCCACTGTCTTGGCAGTGTGTGGCCTGGCGCTGTACTGAGCGATGCCGTTTGAGGCGTTGCTTGGCCCCTGAGACAGCATCAGTCTCAAAGCCCAGATCTAAGAGCTGGTGTTACCGCAACACGGCGCAGGTAACAATGAGGTGAGTTTAGTCACATGCACAGGGTCGCAGATGTAAATGCAGGGTACAGTGAAATTATTAAGCTCCGAGCAGTGCAGGTCAAAAAGAAGTGAATGAAACAATAATACAAATACAGTACCAGTCAAAAGTTTAGAAATCTACTCATTCAAGGGTTTTTATTTTTTACATTGTAGAAAAATTAGTGAAGATATCAAAACTATGAAATAACACATATGGAATCATGTAGTAACCCAAAAAAAGTGTTAAACAAATCAAAATACATTTTATATTCTTCAAAGTAGCTACCCTTTGCACACTCTTGGCATTCTCTCAACCAGCTTCATGAGGTAGTCACCTGGAATGCATTTCAATTAACACGTGCGCCTTGTTAATTTGTGTAATTTCTTTACTCCTTAATGCGTTTGAGCCAATCAGTTGTGTTGTGACAAGGTAGGGGTGGTATACAGAATATAGCCCTATTTGGTAAATGACCAAGTCCATATTATGGCAAGAKCAGCTCAAATAAGCAAAGAGAACGACAGTCCATCATTACTTTAAGACATGAACATTTCAATAACTTTTTGCAGTCGCAAAAACCATCAAGAGCTTTGATGAAACTTGCTCTCATGAGGACCGCCACAGGAAAGGAAGACCCAGAGTTACCTTTGCTGCAGGAGGACACGTTCATTCGAGTTACCAGCCTCAGAAATTGCAGCCCAAATAAATGCAAGTAACAGACAACTTCAACTGTTCAGAGGAGATTGCGTGAATCAGGCCTTCATGGTTGAATTGCTGCAAAGAAACTACTACTAAAGGACCCCAATAATAAGAAGAGACTTGCTTGGGCCAAGAAACACGAACAATGGACATTAGACCTGTGTAAATCTGTCCTTTGGTCTGATGAGTCCAAATTGGAGATTTTTGGTTCCAACCACTGTCTTTGTAATATACAGAGTAGAATGGATGACCTCAGCATGTGTGCTTCCCACCGTGAAGCATGGAGGAGTCGTGATGGTGCTTTGCTGGTGAGAGTGTTGGTGATTTATTTAGAATTCAAGGCACACTTAACCAGCATGGCTACCACAGCATTGTGCAACGATATGCCATTCCATCTGGTTTGCGCTTAGTGGGACTATCATTTGTTTTTCAACAGGACAATGACCCAACACACATCCAGGCTGTATAAAGGCTAGTTGACCAAGAAGCAGAGTGATGGAGCGCTGCATCAGATGACCTGGCCTCCACTATCACCCGACATCAACCCAGTTGAGATGGTTTGGGGGGAGTTGGACCGCAGAGTGAAGGAAAAGCAGCCAACAAGTGCTCAGCATATGTGGGAACTCCTTCAAGACTGTTGGAAAAGCATTTCAGGTGAAGCTGGTTGAGAGAATGCCAAGAATGTGCAAAGCGGTCATCAAGGCAAAAGGGTGGCTATTTGAAGAATGTCAAATATATATATTTTTTATTGACTTGTTTAACACTTTTTGGTTACTACATGATTACATATGTGTAATTTCATAGTTGATGTCTTCACTATTATTCTACAATGTAGAAAATAAATAACACTGGGAGGGCCCTCGGGGACAGGCAGAATTTCTTCAGCCTCCTGAGGTTGAAGAGTCGCTGTTGTTCCTTCTTCACCATGGTGTCCATGTGGTTTGACCATTTCAGCTCTTCGAAGATGTGTACACGGAGGAACTTTATGTTTTTGACCGTCTCCGCGGCGGCCCCGTTGATGAGGATTGGGTCGTGTCCAGCCTGGTTCCTCCTGAAGTCCTCAACCAGCTCCTTTGTTTTGCTGATGTTGAGGCCGTCATAGTGTCTACCTCCTCTCTTTAGGTCGTCTCGTCGATGTTGGTAATCAGGCCGACTATGGTCATGTCGTCAGCGAACTTGATAATGGAGTTGGAACTGTGTGAGGCCAGGGAGCACAGTCGGCATTAGGACGCACCCTTGTGGGGCCCCCCGTGTTGAGTCATGCTCTAGTCACAAAGCAGAGGACGCCTAGGGCTTTCCCTTTTACCAGGCGCTCTCTGGAACACTGGAGTGTAGACACTGAAAACAGGAAGCTTAGCTCACACAACTCAGCAGGCGTTTTCTACTTTTCCAGCCACACAATATGACCCTTAGTTCTGTGAATTAGTTAACAGAGTGTCTTTGAACTGCATTGTTTTGACCCAAATTGAGCATTTTTTCCCTTAACTACAACTGTTTGTTTGTTTTACGACAGCCTATCAGCGTTTCCTGGAGAGTGCAGGCAGAATAATCCAATCACCAAATCAGATTTGTATGACATCAGATTTGTATTGCATTCATTGTGGACTAACTGACTACACGAAAAGCTGACAGTTAATTAATTATAAGAGAGAACTTATCAAATCTATAAATCAATCATTCTGGTGACCTCCTTGGGAAGYCCTGATATTAGGTTAGATTTACATTCTCATCTACTACCGTTGTAAAATACTATATTTTACCCATCACCCCATGAAACACATACCCAAACTTATACTAGCCTCGAGGATGTAGGCTTACATAAACAATCTGTCACGGCAGTTACCATATTCGACAGGACTGTTACACTTTAGATCAATTATAAAGCAATTGAGTACACTCTTAAATCTAGCCTAATGGTCAGAACTGCTAAATAAATAAAATAAACTATAAATGTAATGCAGGCTGAGAAGAACGCAGTCACCCTGACAAAGCAGTTACACTTTTCTATGCATTTAATACATGAATGCAGGGCCTGAATGCCACAGCCAGCGAGTCTAAAACATTTTACACTGGGAAGTAGAACCATGCCTCCATGACACGATCACCATCATCGGTCTGGATTTCACGCTTCCTCCACAGCACAGATATGAGCCAGCGCTCCGCTCGCCATCTCTGCCTTTAATAAAAAGTTTGTTTACTTTAAAAATGTGTCTCAAGGCAACAGAGGAGCTATTATCTTCCCCTAGCTATCTAGTTTGACGATGCGAACTTAGTTGTTGTAAGGGGGTTTATGCACAACCGATAAATTTCATGCTCCACCATGTGATAGAAAATGTGACGTTCCTCTGGTGTGGGGCCACAAGGCAACACATATGTTACGCTTCTTCACTGTAACTAATTAAAACAATTTCCAACGACCTTATCAGAAAACAAGCCCGACTTCCCTGACAATCCCCCTATTCATTTTCCACAAATCACCATTATGTGATTGGATCACAAGTATAGCTTTGCTGGAGGCATAATATGTGCCTGAAATAATCTAATTAATTCTCTGCCTGGGAAATTGTGTTTGTGTTGGGAAAACAAAATGTTGTTTTTCTCCAAAGATGATAGTTTTTCTATTGGAAAATGGAGACAGACAAACACATTGAATGAATACTGGATAAATGGTGATAAATAGGCCTAGTAGTAGATCAGATCAAAGCCTAGTAGCCCCAAGCCTGTCCATGTGACTGCATTCAAACCCATCACACCCATGTCAACCAGCTCATATAAACAAAACATGTTGTTTTCTTACTAGCCCTTCATTTAAAAGGGCAAATCTGCGATTGCTACATCCATATACCCATTGATTGAATATAACGTATGAATGACTCATGAGCTTAGTTCATACCCCATCAGAACTCAAAATACAAGCTTGTTTTACTCCTTTGTTTGTAAAKAAAACATGCCTAAAAACATGGGTAATACTATAATTTTGATTTCATGGATGGTCAGTCCTTGCATCAATTGCTGTGTAAATTTCAGAGTTGTTACATTTCTCTAGCCCCATCCCTCAGCTATTTACCAAAACACTGGCTGGGTGATTGCTTTGTAGTTGTTTGAACTGTAGATTGTCCCTTTAAGGAATACGAGAGAAAAGTCACCATCATAATAACATCTAATCTAATTACAACCCAATTCAATGCAGGAAATTTCTCATCTGAATGTATGGACAAGAAAACGTAACTATTAGTTTTATGGTGTTATATTGGTCAAAAGGAGAGGAGCCCACGCACTGATACGCTTTTCATTTTACATGCTGCTAATGTTTTGGCCCTATTGACCTTTCTCAGAGCACATGATCTCATCATAAAAAAGTTATTTAATAGCTAAACTCAGCATAAAAAGAAACATCCTTTTTCAGGACCGTCTTTCAAAGATAACTTGTAAAACTCCAGATAACTTCACAGATATTCATTGTAAAGGGTTTAAACAGTTTCCCATGCTTGTTCAATGAACCATAAACAATTGATGAACATGCACCTGTGGAACAGTCTAAGACACTAACAGCTTACAGACGGTAGGCAATTAAGGTCACAGTTATGAAAACTTAGGACACTAAAGAGGCCTTTCTACTGACTCTGAAAAACACCAAAAGAAAGATGCCCTGGGTCCCTGCTCATCTGCGTGAACGTGCCCTAGGCATGCTGCAAGGAGGCATGAGGACTGCAGATGTGGCCAGGGCAATAAATTGCAATGTCCGTACTGTGAGACACCTAAGACAGCGCTACAGGGAGACAGGACGATCAGCTGTCCGTCCTCGCAGTGGCAGACCATGTGTAACACCTGCACAGGATCAGTACATCACACCCGCAGGACAGGTACAGGATGGCAACAACAACTGCCCGAGTTACACCAGGAACACACAATCCCTCCATCAGTGCTCAGACTGTCTGCAATAGACTGAGAGAGGCGAGACTGAGGGCTTGTAGGCCTGTTGTAACGCAGGTCCTCACCAGACATCACCGGCACCAACATCGCCTATGGACACAAACCCACTGTCGCTGGACCAGACAGGACTGGCAAAGTGCTCTTCACTGACGAGTCGCGGTTTTGTCTCACCAGGGGTGATGGTCGGATTCGCGTTCATCGTCGAAGGAATGAGCGTTACACCGAGGCCTGTACCCTGGAGCGGGATCGATTTGGAGGTGGAGAGTCCATCATGGTCTGGGACGGTGTGTCACAGCATCATCGGACTGAGCTTGTTGTCATTGCAGGCAATCTCAACGCTGTGCGTTACAGGGAAGACATCCTCCTCCCCCATGTGGTACCCTTCCTGCAGGCTCATACTGAAATGGCTCTCCAGCATGACAATGCCACCAGCCATACTGCTCGTTCTGTGTGTGATTTCCTGCAAGACAGGAATGTCAGTGTTCTTCCATGGCCATCGAAGAGCCCGGATCTCAATCCCATTGAGCATGTCTGGGACCTGTTGGATCGGAGGGTGAGGGCTAGGGCCATTCCCCCAGAAATGTCCGGGAACTTGCAGGTGCCTTGGTGAAAGAGTGGGGTAACATCTCACAGCTAGAACTGGCAAATCTGGTGCAGTCCATGAGGAGGAGATGCACTGCAGAACTTAATGCAGCTGGTGGCCACACCAGATACTGACTGTTACTTTTCAATTTGACCCCCTCTTTGTTCAGGGACACATTATTCAATTTCTGTTAGTCACATGTCTGTGGAACTTGTTCAGTTTATTTCTCACTTGTTGAATCTTATTGTTCATACAAATATTTACACACGTTAAGTTTGCTGATAATATACGGTTGACAGTGAGGACGTTTCTTTTTTTTCTGAGTTTACAAGTGTCTACCACACTTAGTAGAAAATAATCTGAGATATGATTGTGTCAATAAAGTATTGTTTATCCTAAACATTTTTAAATGTTAATCCATAATTAGAGTAGCAATTACCTTGCAAACGGCTCTGGCCAGCACCATTCACGCCGAGGCAGGACTCCGCTTTAGATGCTGAAAATATGTTCCAAATCTCATAACATTTTTGGACAACAAGCACACTGACAAATAGAAAGTAACAAACAAAATATCTGACAACCATTTATTTGCTCTAAGTAACCCCTGGCCCCAACTAAATATTCATTAGTAACTAACTAAATCTAGTTTACAAACCAAACTAACATTTGTCACATAAATTCTAGGGACTATTGCTTTTTCAGTGTATTACTTTACTTAGTTCCACTATAGCAGGGGTTGGCAACAGGTGGCCAGCGGGCCAAAACCGGCCTGCGAGTGATTTTGGTTTGTCCCCCCAAAAGTTTTTGTAAAAATAATCATAATAAATTGGTAGAGATTTCAATTTTGGGGTAAAAAAAGACAGCAAAATCACCAGGAATTCAGCTCAAAATTAGTTTAATTTAGTACATCTGGGTGGGCATAGGCCCAACAAACTTGGGAGCTAGACACACCCACTGGGGAGCAAAGCGCAGCCAATCAGAATTAGTTTRCCCCCACAAAAGCGCTTTATTACAGAAATAAATACTCCTCAGTTTCATCAGCTGTTCGGGTGGCTGGTCTCAGACGATCCCGCAGTGAAGAAGACAAATGTAGCGGTTCTGGGCTGGCATGGTCACTCACACATGGTCTGCATTTGTGAGGCCAGTTGGACGTACCGATAAATTCTCTAAAACAACGTTGGAGGCGGCTTATGGTAGAGAAATTAACATTACATTCTGTGGAAACGGCTCTGGTATGCCAATTGCACGCTCCCTCAAAACTTGATACAACTGTGGCATTGTGTTGCCACACCTGTCAGGTGGATGGATTATCTTGGCAAAGGAGAAATGCTCACTAACAGGGATGTAAACAKATTTGTGCACAAAATTTGAGATGAATTAGCGCATTTGGAACATTTCTGGGATCTTTTATTTCAGCTCATGAAACCAACACTTTACACATTGCGTTTATATTTTTGTTTAGTATAATTATGTTCCGGCCCCCTGACCATCTGCTTCGACAAAAATCATCTTGCTGCTTAATCTAGTTGCCTACACCTGCACAATTGCTTTTTGAATGGCCCTTGCCATCATACCATATACTGTATGGTTATACTAAGTGGTAAAAACCCCACTCACCAAGTTCTCTGTGCCTCCTCAGTTCGGTCTTCAGGTCAGCAGAGCCTCTAGAAAAGAAACTCTTCAGCTCACTGCTGCCCTCTGCAGCCTGATGCCAAAAACAATACATCACTTTTCTCAGATCAATATGAAAAGGGTGAGCAGCTCCTTAACATCAAATATAAACTGCCCCTACAGTGCATGCAATGACCTGAGAACGACAGAGCAAAAATCAAGGTTAAGGCTATCATATACTGTAACTCAAACTGGAGCTATGATGGAAGCACTAAATGTCCTTTTTCATCGATAGGGAAATTTGACAAAACATTTTTTACTCACCAGTATTTTCTTCAGCTCTTGCCTTGCCTTGATAAATGCGCCAACTGATGCTTCCAGTTTAGAGCTGATGGCATGTAGTCTGGTCCAAATTAATTAAATGTCCAAATGAAGTGTTAAATACACTCAAATCATAGGTTAGAGATATATGATTATACTACTGCTATAGTTAAAACTCTCATAATATCCCATAATGACAGCATGTCTAGTTTATCAAATACGTCATAACCATACTTGAATGGTAACATTTAAATAGATCCCTCTTAAATGACTGCACTATAAAATTCAAAACTAATGCTTGTCTTGATGGATAGAACAGACTCAAAATGGGTATGCTTTGGGGAAGGAAATTGCCCTCGTCTTAAAGTACTCTTATCCAACTATTTTTAGTGCTATGTAAATCACTGATAATTCGGCCAATGATGAATCCACTTCGTTGCATGTCTCCTGTCATTAAATTATGATTTGTCATAATGACCATCAGCCAAGTGTGGCAATTGAAATATATCCCCCTTCTTAATAAAATGGAGACATCTTCAACAAACAGGACATTATTATATAATGAACAAAAATATAAACGCAACATGTAAAGTTTTGGTACCATGTTTCAGTAGCTGAAATAAAAGATCCCAGAAATTCTCCATACTACAAAAATATATAAATGCTCCTCTCTTACGCGACAGCATGTTCCAGTTCCCGAAATGTGTCCCGCTGCATGAGACAAATGGTGGTCACACCAGATACTGACTGGTTTTCTGATCCACGTCCCTCCCTTTAAAAGGCATCTGTGACCAACAGATGCAGATCTGTATTCCCAGTATTGTGAAGACATAGATTATGGCCTAATGATTTTATTTCAATTGACTGATTTCCTTATAGGAACTGTAATTCAGTAAAATKTTTGAAATTGTTGCAGGTTGCATTTATATTTTTGTTCAGTGTATATATAGCTAGCTTAGCAGTATTGCTGTTGTGTACATGGAGACATTGTGATATTTACAGTACTCACATTTCCACTTCCGTCTGTGGCACCTGTGGTTTAAGGGAATTAGCAGTTTTCCCACTGGCTTTGGCTTTACCTGTTGAAGTACAAAATGTCGCAATGGTATGCAAATTCATTAACATTTTATGTTGAACAAGCTATAAATGTAAATACTGTACATTATTACCATTTATAAAGTAGGTGAATCGAGCCCTGAATGCTGATTGGCTGACAGCTGTGGTATATCAGAACGTATACCACAGGTATGACAAAACATTTATTTTTACTGCTCTAATTATGTTGGTACCCAGTTTATTATAGCAGTAAGTGCCCTCATTGCATCATGCCTAAGAACAGCCCTTAGCCATGGTATATTGGCCATATACCACACCCACCATGCCTTATTGCTACTGCATACTACCTCTTCTTTTACGTGTTACTCTTTTATTGTTGGTATTGCATAATGTACTGCATTGTTGAGGGAGCTAATAAGCATTTCACTGCACCTTTTATACTGGCTGTAAACTGTGTATGTGACAAATATTTTGGGTTTTGTTTGTTGATTTTATGAGGTTATTTCTTTGTCATGCCTTACTGTACCAGCTTGGGGAGTTGCACTTGGACTCGTCTGGCAGGTACCAGTCAATGGGGAGTAGTTCCTGTCTGGTACAGGTCTCTTGGCTGGTGTCTGCTTTGTGCATAGACACACAAATAATACATTTACCCATTACATTTTCTCCTGGTTATGCTTATTAGCACTAACGTTATGATGCAGAACAGAACTCACACACCCCAAAATTGCCAGTTCAATTCAGCTAGTTACAGTAAGTTAATTAAGCTCAAATTCCCTCATGACAATCACTGATGTATTCTACTTTAACTCACGTTGTCATTGTCCTCCAAACGGAGTGTTCTTTTGACTCTGTGAAAGACAGTGAAGATKATTTAGAAATATGAAAGAAAGTGTGTATTAGAAACTATAGTACTGTTAGCTTAATTAGTACCCCCCCAGGCTGGCTTGTTTAGCTAACGTTAACAACTGTAGCGAGCTCGCTAGTTTATCGAGAACAACTACTTCCAAATCAAACTTTCATTTGCACAGTTATTACATTGTATGATTCATTAATAATGTTGATAAATGTGTAGTTATCTAACACAAAGGAATAGATAGTAAGAAACTTACGGCATATTTYGTTGATAGTTGACAAACAACTTCTGAGAGGCCCAGTCCAATYGTAACAAATTTGGCGCGTACAGCGTTTGCAAGAGAATTTGAGTCCTCCGGAAACATGAGCAACACGAAATTCTTATCTGCCGGTCATAATTACATCTCTTATCTTTAATATCAAAGTATTCGCATATAGTATTGAGTAAAAAAAACATCTGTATCATTAAATACACCTATTTGTAAATATATGTTTTAAATTATTGTTTTATTTAAATTATAAGGGAAAATATATGGGAACCTTTCACATTTCTTGTTCCTTCCGATGTCCTTTTCTCAGTGCGTCGCGAAATGTTTGTGTACATAGCAACTAAAATACCGTTATTTCTGGTCCAAACTGTTGGAAGCAGTCATTTTTTTCAACGAGGTAAACATCTGTACATATTAAGTGCTTTTTAGTTGTTGCGTTTTAGTTGTTGCTGGTCGACTTGAATTATTACGAACCACCATATTTGTTGAGAATCTGGATGCTGCTATCAGTGCTGAGTTCTCTGTCTGGCTAAGTAAGCCGGTTAGCTAACGTTCGATAGATAGATAGATAGCTAGCTTGCTGTATAGCTAGATAACTAAACTGTGTGATTGACATATATTTCCGACAGAATGTCTCTACAGGCATCTCCTCAGTCAATCGGGATGCAGAAATGTACTGATGAGGAAACGTTCTACATGCACTGCAGAGCCGCCTACCTGACTGTATTTAGGTCTAGTCTGGCCAGTATCACCTCCAAACATCAGCTATGCCGTGGTAAGTAAACGTTCTCATCATTAGTCATTCGTTTTAGAATCAGAGGGCAATAATTTGTGTAGCTGCTAGCGTGATACTGGCTGCAGTAGCAATTATCACGTTCACATACAGTCGGTAGCTAAGTAAATGATGCATATCAGTGAATTCTTCCACCACCTCATAATACTGCCTGCTTAGAATGTATAACCCCTCTGAATAGGCTACATCTAGTGGAAGTTACACTCTAAATGTTGTAGCTACTGAACAAAAAGCCATCATCATTGCCAACTGTTATGAAAATATGTAAATTCATACATTTTCTATTTATCTTAGTTCTCCAGCAGGCAGGCAGAAATCCATCCCAGGCAACTCTCAACAAACACTGGACCCCAAGTACCACTAAGCTGAACTTTGATGATTTCTGTGAGATAGTGAAGAATGAGAGGCCGACAGAGGCGCACGAGTTGATGAGAGCCTTCAGAAAGATGGACATTAATGGAGATGGCTATATCTCACACAGTGAACTACACATAGTCCTCACTTCAGTAAGTACTGCCTCATTGAAGTCATTCTACATCATCCAGATATTTCTAGGTACAGTATAATACATTGAAATGAAAGTGTGATACATTGCAGATATGTACATGAATAGCTCCAACTTATGCACCTTTCAAACCAAGATGTTTTTCCTCCAACTTTAGCATCCTGACAACTTTAGCATCCCACCAACTTTTTTACAGCTTTTCTTTATATCTGAAAGATGTTGCCAGTATCAAAGCCTAAACTTGTATTTCCACAAACTGACCTAGTCATGGTTGTGGTAAAGTTCTACCTACGGCTTAGTGTGAAATGTATCCGTAATGCTGAGGCGGCGTTGACACGCACTACGCTCTTAAGCTCTTGATGGTTGCTAGGCAGCGGCCATTACTACTATCCTCCTGGCAGTTCTAAACTTTGCGAGTGTAACAGTATTGCTTCCYTCCCTCTCCTCGCCCCTACCTGGGCTCGAACCACATCAACAACTGCCTCCCACGAAGCATTGTTACCTATCGCTCCACAAAAGCCGCAGACCTTGCACAGCAAGGGAAACAACTACTTCAAGGTCTCAGAGCAAGTGATGTCACCGATTGAAACACTATTAGCACGTACCCCGCTAACTAGCTAGCCATTTCATACCGGTTACACGAGGCATGTCACCTCACCCATCTCTTCGCATAGCCCACCACCTGCACTGTTTTCTTAACCACAACTTGATGGATCCATAAAGAATTATTGTGGTAAAAAATATCACTGAATGATGAAAATATGGAAATAAAGTAGGTTGATGCAATTGAAGGCATCAAATTGTTGCTTATACTGGAACTCCCAAAGTCATCAAATTGTTATAATACATTTGAAGCAACCCACTGGGCTGACAGTGGTTGGACCAACGTAGAATAGACGCTGAATTGATGTCTATGCCCAGTGAGAATAGCCTACCCGTGTGTGGTCAACTATTTCAGCACCGTTTTATGCTGCTTTGAGACAAGCATGGGGACTCATCTTGATAAATCAATCAATGTCAGATTTTTTTTTTTACATGTATTTTTCTTCACAGAATCTCAGTTTGGATATTGGTTAGGCTATATTTAGGCTGTGGAAATGTTAGATACGTTGATGTGAGTGCTGCTCATGATCATCTTGTTTAGTTGGCTCATTCATTAGCACTGAACAGAACATTTTGCCAGCATGTTGTGTAGCTTAACAAGTGGATTATTTTGCTCTTCACTTGTRGCTAAGTAACCTAGGCCTACTCCTGGTCAAAAGCCTGTGACTTGTCTTAATCAGTCAATGTGATTTTGTTTCTCTGAATCGTCGTTTGTATATTTGGTTAATTCTCTGGCTGGGCAAATCAGTGGAGGTGGTATAGCTCGTCTATTCGTTTCCTCATCTATCACTGATCAGAAACATTTAGCATGCATTAATGTGGCCTAAATCAAGTGTAGACCTATTATTTTGCTTGATCGCGTATAGGCAACTTCAAAAGCCTGCGGAGGTTGTGAAATATAAACACGAGACTCACATGCTTTTGACAACATATAGATTGCTAGTATTTTCTATGGGTATCATGATGAAGATACTCTCATTGTAAAGTCCTGCGGCTGCTCCTAACAAAGCGGAGGAAGGTTAGGAAAGACATTGAACGTGGATTTAAAAATTCATGGTCTTGCTTTGGGCTCTGTTTTCAAAATATCACTTTTTTTATATGACAGCGGTTTCACACTTTGCCGTGATGCACGTTGTGTGGGAAAAATATTTGGTGTATTTTATTCTGTTTATATTTCATTGTATTCTTAGTCTACTATAAAATATATATGTTGAATGTGAACATGGGGCCTTGTCTGTGAACATAATAACTAATGATTTCATGTGCATGGCCATATTGCCTATAGGCTGCGCAGACCAGCAACATTATTAAACTCAAAATATGCTGTTCTATTCTTTTGAAAATATATTGTATTAGTCTTAAAATGTTTCTTAGGACCGAAAACAAATGAATAATGGATATTCAATGGATTTATTAAAATTGGCGTCCACCCACATGTTCACGGGAGATAGAAAASGCTTGTCCCAGAAAGAATGTGGTAAAAATGGGACCGTATGAATTGGGTTCTAAAAAACAGGTCAAGTCTGTCTGTAAAGGGTGTTAGGTCATCACAAGTTACTTACTTACACTGAAATCAAAGGCCCAATTCAGTCAATGGTATGTTGCTCAAAATTGATGATTAACTTTCTTGTTCTTCTAGAGAGGTGAAAAGATGGCTGCCAAGGAGGTGGATGCCATTTTTTCATTAGCTGATACCAACAAAGATGGCAAATTGGACTATGCCGAGGTGAGAATGGGATGAAAGTTTGCTATTTTTACCATACTTTTTCCTTGCCCTTTACTATAGGCCTACATGCATTACTCTAATTGTACTCTTTAGCATGCACTTTCATGTATTATACAGCCTTAACATAACAGCACTATATCATTGCCTGCTTGTGTCCCAGTTCTGCAGACTGATGGAGTCCACGGCAGAGCAGTGTCAGATTGCAGCTCTGGAGAGACTGGAGGCTGATGCCAAGCTGAAGAGGCAGAACTTTGGCAACGAGTTAGACAGCACTCCAAAGAGCTTAGCGTCCACCGCTGTGACTGTCCCCCAGCCACCACACAAAACGGAGCCGGACATCACACTGAAGAAAGGTACTACAGATCTCTGGTAGAGGAGTGCTAGCCTAGAACAGTACTATGCATGTTCACACACACACACACACACACACACACACACACACACACACAACACACCACACACAACCAAACAAACACACACACACACACACACACACACACACACACACACACACACACACACAACCACTCTCTCTTTCACACACACACCACACACACACACACACACACACACACACACACACACACACACACACCACACACACAGACACTCTCTCTTTCACACACACACACACACACACACACACACACACACACACACACACACACACACACACACACACACACACACACACACACACACACACACACACACACACACACATTGCCTATAAGTGCTCTCTTCTGGAGTAGTGATAAGGAATAAGTAATAGGTCTGTTATTGATTGATTTTCCTCCCCTGATGACAAATCACCTCATTAAGACACTCCATGCATCATCATCTCCACACCATTACACCAGTTTGTTTGTAGGGAGGGGATTCTAAAGCATTGTGATTTAGGTAATCATATCTTCCATTATGAGGTAGGTTAACAGAGGGAGGGTTTGGGAGGAGGGTGTGTGTGTAACGTCCCCCACTGAGAGACCCAGGGTAGACCTGGGTTCATATACTATTTGAAATCATTTCAAATACTATAACTGGACGTGATTGAGCTTGCCTGGCATAATGGAACCAATAGAGACGTTGCAAAACTGCAGACCCCGCCCATCTGGCGAAACAGTCAGGCGTACGCGAACGCTAAAAGTATTTGAAAGATTTCAAATAGTATTTGAACCCAGGTCTGAGCTACGGCCAGGCAGGGCGGGCCAGGGATGGGAAGATGGAGTGGGTTGCTTTAAGTGGTCAGTCTGTGTTCATGTTATTGATTGGGGCGATCCCTCAACTGCTCTCTGAGACCATGAGGGATTAAACAGTCATCTAAGGGAAGGCCTCTCTAACCAGAGCTGCAAAAATAAATGAGTTGTGAGATACTGGCTGGATTATCCATCTATTGATTTTTCCGTCCTTTACGTGTTAACACGCTTCTGACACAGTTTACATGTGACCAAGGCCATGTAAGGCTTTTCTTGTGCTTCAAATGTTTTGACTGGTTATTTGGAGTGTATTTTTCACTGGTGTTGTTAGACTAGCTTATTCTGACTAGAAGTCTTGTTTTACCCCCACATAAAATGTCTTGGTTAAATTTCAATTTCATCAATACATAATTGTCTCCATTTTCCTAAACAGTTGTGATTTGGTCCTTAAAACAGAGCCCTGTGATCAATACACATTAGATCTTTGACAAATACCTTGATAGTGGAGACATTTATTTAACTGGTATGTTAAGACGGTATAGCTGATCACATTACTCTGCACCTCTCTTCGGTGGTCTGAGAAACAATCAAGCCCTAGATTATTGAATTTATATTTTCTGGTTTAAATTAGAAATGGAGGGAAAGTTGTACAAGATAATGGATTGGAAGGACTGTGATTGCACAATTTGTAATTTCGAATGCCTCCACAAATGAATTAACTAACGTGTTTGAACTTGAGATCACGTCTCACATTCTAATGATGGTGCTTGAGTAGCTCATATTTTTTTTAGGTGTCCTTGGGTTTCTGGTGGGTTTCTTCTAGCTGGGTTTATCTGTTTTAGTTACAGATGTGTTTCTCCGGTGTGTGTCTGTATGTCTCTCAGACAGCAGATCGTCGTCCCGGCCCTCCTCAGCTCGCAGTAGACGGTCGTCACTGTCTAACGCCATCACCATGGCAGCCAGCAACACTAAGAGCATCAAGCTGGCAGAGCCCACATCTATACAGGTACTACAGCACTGGAACAGTCTGGACTCACATGTACATCGATCACACACTGGGTTATGGTTAACCTATCTGTTCTCTCTGACAGAAATAATGTGACTTAATAATTAATTGTCCGAGAGACGGTTGGGACGATGCATGTATGTACACTACCGTTCAAAAGTTTGGGGTCACTTAGAAATGTCCTTGTTTTTGGAAAAAATAAAATAAAAAGTCCATTAAAATAATATCAAATTGATCAGAAATACAGTGTAGACATTGTTAATGTTGTAAATGACTATTGTAGCTGGAAACGGCAGATTTTTAATGGAATATCTACATAGGTGTACAGAGGCCCATTATCAGCATTATCAATTTGATGTTATTTTCATGGACAAATAATGTGCTTTTCTTTCAAAAACAAGGACATTTCTAAGTGACCCCAAACTTTTGAACGGTAGTGTAACTGCAGTAAGACCAAGATCAGGGTCTTTTGTCTTTGAGTTCTCCTCCTGAGTTCCTCATTGTGCACCCATTAGGCCTACCCACTAATATCGGAGCAGAGCAAGGATCCACCATAGGTCCCTTCAGTAACAGCCCTGAAGTCCATTGCTCTGCTCTGATGTTAGTCCACTAGTAGATATCAGGGCCTGGAGCCAGGCAGCATTGTTGTTGCTGTTTTGTTGTCGTTGTGTGATGCCTTTTGGTGGCAAATTTACTCTGGGTCGGTCGATAAGTATAGAGTGTTGGTATTGATCCCATTCTCTTTGTTTGCACTCTTTTTGACTTCACCTTGGCTCGTTTTCTTTACTGCAACAAAACAAAAGAGAGAAAAACAATAGCTGTGCTCCTTGAACCTTCCTGGTCAGAGGAGTGTAATTGGAAAGTGCCAGATGGAGGAGAAGGGTAAACAATGTGTGTCTGGAGATTACCTGCTGGAAGGTCCTCTCATTGTACAGTATGTTGCTCCAGGCCTGTTCTGGGTTGATCATTGGGAGTTGGGAATGGGTAAGGCTGTCTAGAGCCATGTCTTAGGGCAAGGTAAGGATGTGTTTTAAAGGGAGGCAAGAAACCTTGTGGCCCTCAGAGGCCCTGTAAATTAGGGCTTGGGCCAGAGTAGAGTGACTGAGCGACAGGGGCCTGTATTGGGCTGATCTCTCTCTGTGGGGGAATTATTTCAGACCCCTTAAAGTAGTGGATGTGACATGCGCCCGGGGCAGGTGGCCTGATTTGATATTGGGACTTCTATGGTTTGATCCGCTATATGTTTTACAACCTAACATAAATACTTTGAGGAAATAGCCTTGGTTTTAAGAGCTGACATTTTTTTTTCTGTCCACACACAGTTTGTTTGTTTCTTTAACTTGGTGATTGACAGGTCACCTAAAAAGATGCCATTCCAGACTGTAAGGACCACCAGCAGTTGTGTTTCATTGAATGTGTCTTCTATGGGTTAGGAATGAGAGAGCTTTTATGCTGTACATATCTGCATCTGGGATGGATGTTTGTGCTTTCTTTCAAATTATACAATTTCCCGAATATTAGGCCAACAATTCTGAGTGTGTTTAAATGTACTTGTCGAATAAAGGTGATTCTGATCACAGTTGTAATAGAGATTTAAAAAGCAGGCGGGAACAAAGATGGAATTCATAAACATTGTTCAATAACCACATTATGTTTCGGGAGGACAACTATTTAAACTATTTTGTTGAAAATATATATATATCAAAGCTAAATGCAATTTTCCAATAATCTGGCCCATTAGATGAGGCCTTTGTTTTCAAGCTGTTGTCTCCATGCTGCCATCTGGTGGTTGTACTTAGTGGTCTACTTGTTGGTGTTGGGTACTGAACCAAGGTGCGGAAGCATAACATTATGAATATGCTCTCTGAATTAGCATATTTAATGTAGTGCCATCATGCCCATTTATATCTGTCTGTTTAACTGATTTCCAAGTGAGTTATCATTTATATTTGTGACTGGTTCAAATTCAAAATGATGCATCCCTGTAATATTTACTTCTCAGGGTGTCGGTTTCCTCCGGTTTTGAAACCACCTGCACTAATGCATTGTTCAAGGATTGTAGGCCATTTTGTGAGCTTTTCATACATTATGTCAGTTAAAAGTCCCACTGTGATATTAAAGCAGTTTTTGATAATAAAAAAACGTCTCCCCTTTGCCAGGACTGGCATCACACCTGTATGAAGGGCAGTTTCTTCCTTGAGGAGGATGGAGGCATCACGTCCCTGCAATACCGTCTCACCGTCCCCCAGACAGCCACCGTCTACCTCACCATCAGACCTCTCAACCTTAGCCAGAGACTTGGTAAGTCTACCTCACCATCAGACTCTCAACCTTAGCCAGAGACTTGGTAAGTCTACCTCACCATCAGACTCTCAACCTTAGCCGGACTTGGTAAGTCTACCTCACCATCAGACTCTCAACCTTAGTCAGAGACTTGGTAAGTCTACCTCACCATCAGACTCTCAACCTTAGCCGGACTTGGTAAGTCTACCTCACCATCAGACTCTCAACTTTYGCCAGAGACTTGGTAAGTCTACCTCACCATCAGACTCTCAACCTTAGTCAGAGACTTGGTAAGTCTACCTCACCATCAGACTCTCAACCTTAGTCAGAGACTTGGTAAGTCTACCTCACTATCAGCACGGTTGGGTAGGTTACTTTCTAAATGTAATCTGTTAGTTACTAGTTACCTGTCCAAAATTGTAATCAGTAATGCCACTTTTTGATTGCCCAAACTCAGTAATGTAATCTGATTACTGTCAGTTACTTTTATATTACTTTCACCTTAATAGGCATTAGAAGAAGAAGAAAAATGTGCCTCTTGATGATTTTGTTGTCATGGAGGACTGATTGGGCTCATTGCTTCGAGTTGAAAAATAAATGTTGCTCTCATGGAATGGCATCCTTTGAGCACTACTGAAAAGTGCTATTTGCATGTGAAATGAATGCCATATGCTGCATTTGCTATTGGCCTATTGTTTACCTTTTTGTTGGTGACACTTTGATACCTTGATAATATGCAGTTGTTTAAGTGTTACAAAAGTGTGCGAGTTTGAGAATGTGTCCATTAGGCCTATGGACTTTTTTAGTTTTTTTAATCAGCAAAAAATGTATTGAGCAATAAAATCCCCACTCATGGTCTTCTTAAATTCAACTAGTTTATGACAGTATGGAGCACAATACCATGGAGGAGTTTAGAAGAGAGACACTCCCTCAAACTTTTATTCCATAGGCTAGGATCCACGTGGACCGCTGGGATCCGCGCAACTATGCTGCCCTATGCAGAGCGTATTTTTCACTGGCTGTCCACTGGTCGCAAAAAACAATGATTCATAGGCAGCTTAAACTTCCTCAATTCAACCATTATTGGGTTAAAATACACATACGACCACAATCTGTAAGGCCCAAATAGCTAAATGAGCGAGCAACAGTTTGATTCAAATTTTTTATTTATTTATTATTTAACCTTTATTTAACTAGGCAAGTCAGTTAAGAACAAATTCTTATTTTCAATGACGGCATACCCCAGCCAAACCCTAACCTGGACAGCGCTGGGCCAATTGTGCGCCACCATATGGGACTCCCAATCACGACCGGTTGTGATACAGCCTGGAATCGAACCAGGGTCCGTAGTGACGCCTCTAGCACTGAGATGCAGTGCCTTAGACCGCTGCGCCACTCGGGAGCACCACATCATTGCACTATGTAGATACTCTATCAATAATAAGTGATATCCATATCGCCTGTCAGCTACAGCACTGCTGTCGTCCATGCCTCCAAGCGTTTATTCAAATTGGATGTATAATCTTTGGATGCCGCCAGCAGTTGCACCATTGGAAGACATAGCTTGGACTGTAGCCTGCAAAAACCTTAATCCAGCTCTTTTCCCGTGATCTATCAAACGCATTCTGTGTGTCATCATATGACTTGTGGTCAGACTCGCTTCGGCGGAACAAACTTAAACTTGAGCCTTTTTTCAATGCTGATTTGAATGTCATTGAGAATAGGTGTCATAAATATTTTTTTCGCAAACATCCTTCCTGAACTTAAAAGTAATCCTAGATATTTTAGCTGGTAACGGATTACAGTTAGTTTTTTTGTAATCCGTTACTCCCCAACCCTGACCATCAGACCCCCCCAATGTTTTGATATTTGCAATTGAGGACTGGAACGTAACCTTTTTGCAATGTAACCTTTTTGTCTTGTTTCTTAGAAAAGCCCTCATCCTGGATGTCGGTAGACACAGCTGTCTTTCTGGTGTCAGGAAAAGACACTAAAGAGGACTCCACTTTGGTGTGTTTCACTGAGTCAAGAGACAAAGAGGTCAGTCCTTAATTATTGTATATGTCATGCATGATGACCATTTTCAAATGAAACAACCTCCAATTTAGAGAGAGAGAGAGTATATTTGTAGTAGAGGTCTTCATGGGTCCGGGTGGACTCGATTGGATTCGTGTCTGAAATTCGAACTTGTTCCTCAGGTCCGGGACGTGTCCTGTTTGATTATCGACCACGGTTCTGCTTAGCATATTTATTTTACTCTAACAAGGTGAATTTATTGACTTATAGAAGGCCTAGCCAGCTTGACTGGTGAACATACTTTTCTTTTGTCATTCTGGTCCAGTCGAGTCTGGTCTAGACCCGGATCCGTTAGGGTCTGATTGTCCTCCGGCCTGTCCGGGTACAACTTTTTGGACCTATGAAGACCTCTAATTTGAATTATAAACTGGTTGGTTCGAGCCCAGAATGCTGATTGGCTGACAGCCATGGTATATTAGACCGTATACCACGGGTATGACAAAACATTTATTTTTACTGCTCTAATTACGTTGGTAACCAGTTTATAATGGCAATAAGGCACCTCAGAGGTTTGTGGTATATGGTTTATATACCACGGCTAAGGGCTGTGTCCAGGCACAGCCCTTAGTGATGCGTAGTGCCTAAGAACAGCCCTTAGCCGTGGTATATTGGCCATATATCACACCCCCTCATGCATTATTGCTTAAGTATAGCATGTGAATAGCCTTTCATAGACAAACTGGCTCTCTCAGAAATGTGTTTACTGACCTCTAGTGGCCAGCTGTGATACCGTTCATCTCCAGTGATTGTGTACAAAACTTAAATTGAAAAACCTAACAAACATATTGTTCCTGAAAACAGAAGTGTTGCTGGAAGGGGGAGATGAGTGCTGGTACCTACTGCCTCCTTCCCTTCACCACGGGCTGTAGGCTGAGGAAGAGGACCAGGAAGAGCGTGTCTAAACCTGTCACGCTGGTCAACAGGACTGACACGGGGGAGCTGGACCTCACTAGGGACTTCAGGTGAGTTATACACCCCTAACTGTTACACACCTGCTAGAAATTATGAGGAGTAATAGTATACAGTATTAACACCAGTATCACTATATATTATTCCATTGCAAAATGAAAACACTCGAAGCAGACCAAACTCTTTGGTCCTTTAAAAACTTGCTGTATGTAAAGTATTGTGTGCTATTGGTTAGAAAATAAATGGATGTGACTCTGGATGACAACATAATGATGTTTGTTTCCAACATTAGGGCTGTTTTAAATCCGTTTCATGTTTTGTTTCCTTGCCACGATACTAATAAGTATAGCAACACTGGTATCGTCCTGGCCCTAGTAGTTGCCCTGTACAATGTGGACCCGTGAACCGTAAATTTGTTATCAGAGGCAAAATATTTGTATTATTGTGAAAGGTGCTGAATGTTGTGTATTAATCTCCACAGTACATTTCAAATGTGCCGCTCTATATCTGTGAAGAGGATTCAGACAGTGGCTGACCTGGGCAATGCTTCCTTCCTACCACAGGGGGGTGCTGTCTGATATCTTTGAGGTGATAGACCTGGATGGGAACGGCCTCCTCAGCCTGGAGGAGTACAATTTCTTTGAGCTCAGGACCAGTGGAGAGAACTGTGATGAGGAAGCATGGGCTGTCTGCAAAGGTGAAATATACCTGATGTATTCAAATGGATAATATAGTAGACTGCTATCATACGCCACCAGGTCATGTGTTGTTCCAGCATCGTGCTGATCGTGTTTTCTTTAATAAATGCGAGTCAAACCAGGCTGTTTTGAAAATGAAATGATTATTGTTTAGATTGAGTCTGATGGCAGTTTGACTTGGGCCTAAAGAACACACTACCTGTCTGGTGTATTAGTTGAATTTGGTTCAATTGATTCTTCAAGTAGTTCATGACTCCTCTACGTGACTCCCTCCCAGAGAACTTTGACACCCGGAAGAACCAGCTCAGTCGTCAGGGCTTCATGGAGCTCAACCTGATGGAGGCCAGCGAGAGGGGGGGAGACCCCACAGACCTCTGGGTAACGCTGGAGGCCATGGGTTACAACCGCAGTCTGGAGATGGTGGAGGTGGGTCCTAGTGCTAGACACACACACACTGTTCCTTTGTGTCTATTAGCCGCTGGTAGTAGCAGCACACAGAGCAGTAGCACTCAGCAGTACCATAGCACATCAAATATCAGACCAATACATACCTCCATTGAATCATCACAAATTGACTAACAATATTGTCTAACAAGTGCAGTATAAATGAATGAATCCATCTTTCTCCCCTAGGCGTGTCCGTTCCTGATAGATGTTTACTGTGAGGAGGGTCAGTGTACTCTGCAGCCGGTCAGTCTGGAGTCAGGCCACAGGATCCTGAACACAGCCCTGCAGAGGTCCATCACGGCCAGGTCAGAGGTCAAAGCCCTCAGGGGTCAGGAGAACATCCTGGTCTACACCTACAGAGGAGAACACAGGATCTCCACCGTCATCGCCAACAAGGTGAAGGACTAGAATACATACTATTTGATTTTTTTGCATTGTGTTTTCAGAGGTTTTATTGAACCAACAAGATGATCATCCACTAGAGGGGATGTTCTGTATTTACTCTGATGATTGTGGGGCTCCATGGGGCGGCAGGTAGCCTAGTGGTTAGAGTGTTGGGCCAGTAACCGAAAGGTTGCTAGATTGAATCACCGAGCTGACAAGGTAAAAATCTGTCGTTCCCTGAACAAGGCAGTTAACCCACTGTTCCTAGGCCGTCATTGAAAATAAGAATTTGTTCTTAACTGACTTGCCTCGTTAAATAAAGGTAAAATAAATAAATAGTGATTCCTTCATATTTTTTATACACACTAGCCTGTTGAAGAAAAAAACAAGAGGTATCTTCATTTATCTGATCCGCTTTCAACCAAGTCTGTTTTTACATATTTCTGTATGTAAATTTGACCTGTAGGGAATTCTTTACAAGCCTACTACACCGGCTCTGACAGTCGTCGGTGTGGCAAGGCTTGCAAACTATTACGGACTACTAAGGGAAACCCAGCCGCGAGCTGCTCAGTGACGTGAGCCAACCAGACAGGCTAAATGCCTTTTATGCTCGCTTCGAGGCAAGTAACACTGCATGCATGAGAGCACCAGCTGTTCCAGACGACTGTGTTATCACGCTCTCCATAGCCGATGTGAGGAAGACCTGTAAACAGGTCAACATTCACAAGGCCGCGGGGCCAGACGGATTACCAGGACATGTACTCAGAGCATGCGTGGACCAACTGGCAAGTGTCTTCACTGACATTTTCAACCTTTCCCTGACCGAGTCTGTAATACCTAGATGTTTCAAGCAGACCACSATAGTCCCTGTGCCCAAGAAAGTGAAGGTAACCTGCCTGAATGACTACCGCCCCGTAGCACTCACGTCGGTAGCCATGAAGTCCTTTGAAAGACTGGTCATGGCTCACATCAACACCATCATCCCGGAAACCCTAGGCCCATTCCAATTTGCATACCGCCACAACAGATCCACAGATGATGCAATCTCTATTGCACTCCACACTGCCCTTTCCCACCTGGACAAAAGGAACACTTATGTGAGAATGTTGTTCATTGACTACAGCTCAGCGTTCAACACCATAGTGCCCACAAAGCTCATTACTAAGCTAAGGACCCTGGGACTAAACACCTCCATCTGCAACTGGATCCTGGACTTCTGACGGGCCATTTCCAGGCGGTAAGGGTAGGCAACAACACATCTGCCAGGCTAATCCTCAACACGGGGGCCCCTCAGGGGTGTGTGCTTAGTCCCCTCCTGTACTCCCTGTTCACCCACGACTGCGTGGCCAAGCACAACTCCAACACCATTAAGTTTACTGACGACACAACAGTGGTAGGCCTGATCACCGACAACAATGAGACAGCCTATAGGGAGGAGGTCAGAGACCTGGCAGTGTGGTGTCAGGACAACAACCTCTCCCTCAATGTGAGCAAGACAAAGGAGGTGATCGTGGACTACAGGAAAAGGAGGGCCGAACACGCCCCCATTCACATTAAATAAAGGTTAAATAAATAAATAAAACATCGACAGAGCTGTAGTGGAGAGGGTCGAGGGTTTACACATCACCAACAAACTATCATGGTCCAAACACACCCAGACAGTCGTGAAGAGGGCACTGCAAGGCCTTTTCCCCCTCAGGAGACTGAAAAGATTTGGCATGGGTCCCCATATCTTCAAAAAGTTCTGCAGCTGCACCATTGAGAGCATCTTGACCGGTTGCATCACCGCCTGGTATGGCAACTTCTCGGAATCCAACCGTAAGGCGCTACAAAGGGTAGTGTGTACGGCCCAGTACATCACGAGGGCCAAGCATCCATCCAGGACCTATGTACTAGGTGGTGTCAGAGGAAGGCCCAAAGAATTGTCGGACTCCAGTTACCCAAGTCATAGACTGTTCTCTCTGCTACCGCACGGCAAGTGGTACCGGAGCGCCAAGTCTTGGTCCAAAAGGCCCATACCCCCAAGCCATAAGACTGCTGAACAATTAAATAAATGCCCGCCCCCTTTTTTTTGACACTGCTGCTACTCGCTGTTTATTATCTATGCATAGTCACTTTACCCCTGCCTACATGTACAAATTACCTTGACTAACCTGTAACCCCGCACATTGACTCGGTACCGGTACCCCCTGTATATAGCCTCGTTATTGTTATTTTACTGTGTTACTTGAAAAAAAAAAGTTTTACTTTAGTTTATTTAGTKATTATTTTCTTAACCAACAATGGAGTTAAGAAAATAGAGTTAAGGGCTTGTAAGTAAGCATTTCATGCTAAGGTCTGCGCCTGTTGTATTTGGTGCATGTGACAAATAACATTTGATTTGAAAAATGTGTGTACATTAGACCTCCAACGTCATACATTGCTGCTAGTCTTGAACTGGTGAGGAGTGAGTCCATTATCACATAATGCTGTAATTGATATGCAGCTTACGCCTCCATTCACATGGCAACAGGATCCACACTGTGAGAATCTTATGGTCACATAGTGGGCAGAATAGTTCATGTGTGGAGCATCAAGATCATCAGAAGTGCTGCAGTTTCTTTTTGATTTAGTAGACCGTTTTTCTCCATGTACCTGGTAATACTATACTGTAGGAGGCATGTGTTATACTTTTTCAAATTAGCTTAGTAGTGAAAGCAGCCAGCAGTGAAATGTCTGGGTGCTGGGTTTAGTAAGGAAATACTGTAGCCAGCAGTGAAGGGCCTGGGTGCAGGGTTTAGTAAGGAAATACTGTAGCCAGCAGTGAAGGGCCTGGGTGCAGGGTTTAGTAAGGAAATACTGTAGCAAGCTTGGTATCACAGCTCGTAAAGGAAATGTAGCAATCCATATGCATGGTTAAATGAACTGGTTTGAATTGTCCACCCACTTAGGCTACAACCAGCCCGTTTCCCCGGTCACTGGGCCATCATGTTAGCCTGGTTAAACCAGACTAAACGCTGCACTCGCAATGGGCTAAAGACTCAGTCTGGCTTGACCAGGCTACCATGACATTACCTATTGTTCTTTATGTAACAGTTCATGTGAAATCTCCCCTCTGTACTATTGCAGACCAACCAGAAGGTGACGGTGCACGTGAACAACGAGCAGAGTAAGAACTGCAGCAGCAGCAGAGGGATGAGTGTGTTCGCTGTGGAGGTCCCTGCTAGAACCAAGATGGTGAGATGCTGTACTCACAGAACACACTGTCCCATAGGACGGAGGTTGAGCTGTCTCCTATTCTTTCTTCTACTTGATTCAGCAAAATGTTAAGAAAGTTTATCATTATTTTTAGGCTTCATAGTTTGTGGGATGTACACTATATGACCAAAAGTATGTGGACACCTGCCGGTGAACATCTCATTGCAAAATCATGGGCATTAATATGGAGTTGGTCCCACCTTTGCTGCTATAACAGCCTCCATTTTTCTGGGAAGGCTTTCCACTAGATGTTGGAACATTACTGTGGGGACTTGCTTCCATTCAGCCACAAGAGCATTAGTGAGGTTGGGCACTGATGTTGGGAGATTAGGCCGGCTCGCAGTCGGCGTTCCAATTCATCCCAAAGGTGTTCGATGGGGTTGAGGTCAGGGCTCTGTGCAGGCCAGTCAAGTTCTTCCACACCGATCTCGACAAACCACTTCTGTATGGACCTCGCTTTGTGCACGTGGGCATTGTCATGTTGAAACCGGAAAGGGCCTTCCCCAAACTTTTGCCACAAGGCTGGAAGCACAGAATCGTCTAGAATGTAATTGTATGCTGTAGCATTAAGATTTCCCTTTACTGTAACTAAGGGGCCTAGCCCGAACCATGAAAAACAGCCCCTGACCATTATTCCTCCTCCACCAAACTTTACAGTTGGCACTATGCATTCGGGCAGGTAGTGTTCTCCTAGCATCCGCCAAACCCAGATTTGTCCGTCGGACTGCCAGATGGTGAAGTGTGATTCATCACTCCAGAGGATGCGTTTCCACTGCTCCAGAGTCCAATAGTGGCGAGCTTAACACCACTCCAGCCAATGCTTGGCATTGCGCATGGTGAACTTAGGCTTGTGTACGGCTGCTTGGCCATGGAAACCCATTTCATGAAGCCTAGACGTTTACTCTTCACAATAACAGTACTTACAGTTGACCGGGGCAGCTCTAGCAGAGCAGAAATTTGACAAACTGACTTGTTGGAAAGGTGGTATCCTATGACGGTGCCACGTTGAATGTCCCTGAGCTCTTCAGTAAGGCCATTCTACTGCCAATGTTTGTCTATGGAGATTGCATGGCTGTGTGCTCGATTTTATACACCTGTCAGCAACGGGTGTGGCTGAAATAGCCGAATCCACTAATTTGAATGGGTGTCCACATACATTTGTGTATATATAGTGTATGTTAAATAGACAGATTTGACCTCCATTGAGCAGTTAATGCCCTATTTCTCCCGTTGTGTAACATCTGTTGATGGGTTGCTCTCTCTTAAGAGGAAACAGAAGCAATACGTTACTTCAAGAAGCATTCAAGTTTCTCAATGGGGCAAGTGTAATAATGGTTTTCACTTTAAATGGTCTTTGTCATGTCTCTCAGGTGTGCCAGCATGTCCTGCCCATCAACGAGCACCAGGAGTGGACCTACAGCTGTGTGGAGAGCATTATACCATGCCAGTGAAACAGTGATAGACAGCAACCCTAATATTACCATGGTACTTTATAAAACATACTAATACAAAGGGARAGTGGGCCAAAAGCTATTTATAGCCAACGGGAAACTGAATTAATGAATAATACTATATGTATGTAACATGTGCCTTTGTGATAGTGGTGTGTAGTTGTTTTTCCATGGAATTGTATGAAATTACGTTGATTTGAAAAATCTTTAATTGAACTATAATAGAGATTCTGTAGATAATGATACTGAACTTATATTTGCACTATGATTTATAATATTTTTAACACTCAATTTCCATTGTACTGTGACTCCTATAATAATGTGTATAACTTTTCAATAGTACATAGTTTTATCACATGCCTTTATATACGAATATGATGTGCATTGTAACGTGTTTTAACAAGTGTGCTCAAGTCTCATATTTACAAACAATATGCTATATCTCTAACAATATTACATTATTACGTATGTCAGTCAAAACTCAAAAATAAATCTCTAATTTAAAATAATGGAGTAACTTGTAGACATTGTGAGATGCCTATTCACCACACTGCTCTGGAGCCTTGTTCACCGCACTGCTCTGGAGCCTTGTTCACCGCACTGCTCTGGAGCCTTGTTCACCGCACTGCTCTGGAGGCCTTGTTTGCACCGCACTGCTCTGGAGCCTTGTTCACCGCACTGCTCTGGAGCCTTGTTCACCGCACTGCTCTGGAGCCTTGTTCACCGCACTGCTCTGGAGCCTTATTCTTGCATCATTTTCACACTACTGAGCACTGGCCTGGTTACACATCCACCATAGCTGCTGGAACCATGTTTCAAAGAATAATGTATCACAGAACGGTTCAGGTTGTCTTGATAGTGCAACAAGGGTGTGAGAGCCCTGTGAGAGTTGCCTGGCAGTCAGACACGCCTGTGTGCTCTTCCCTTAGGCCTCAACTTTTGATACTGCTGATCAGAGTTGCACTGCACTGGCCTAGTTGCTGTAATCATGCTGGAAAGGCCAGCACAGTACAGTTCAGGTTCGGACGATAGTTTGAGAAGGGTGGCTGTGAGAGCCCTGCTGCTGCCTGGCCTGCCTGGCAGTCGGCTACATTCCTGTGCTCCTCACTGAGGCCTGCACTTTATTCTCCTTTAGCGCTGAGCACAGTCTTCTTGACCTCCTATTAATAGCTTGCAGGCCATTACTTTGCCCTTTGACTTTTTTTCTACTGTAACCGTAGAACTCACTGGTAAATGTCACATGACGTGAGCTGTATTTAATCTGCTGAGCGCCACTCCACTCTTCCTTTCTCACTACCAAATGTTTAGTAGCGCTTTACCTCACAGTCCTCTTTTAGCTGGAACAGTGATGGCGCTGCGATAGTAATGCATGCTCTCTGGGAGGCCTTCTTGCCTGGTATCAAACCTTAACCAAGTGGCTCTGGTTTCAGTTAATCCCCAAGAAAGCAATTATGATGTAATTACTAATGTGTAATGTCTGAGGTAATGCCTTGTTAATAATGGGCTGTGAATGAAAGAGTTTCAGAAAGTGTAGCAACCATTCTGAGCAGTTAAATGTCACAATGGGCTAATTCCTTCTACATACATGTTCATTTAGACATGTTTTTCAAGTGTTTCAACGATTGATTGCAACGTTCGATGACCTCACCACTGCCCTCTTGCGTGTTATTTTTTCGATTTATCAAATAAGAGCGCTGCGTCACGATGACAGCCAGGCCCTGTTGATAAACTGCACTGCTTTTACTTGATGTGGTGTTCAAACAGTGATTGATGCAATAGAGAAACTAGACGGTGACCTCGCCTGGCCTCTGTCACAACAACCGCATACCCCATGTGCTTCTGATTGTTGGGCTGGTTCCAACACTGGGCAAGAAGCAGCTGAAACATCCCCCAAGAATCTCAGTAGCTTGCTTTATTTTTTGTGCGTGTTTTTTTTTTAGGGGGGGGGGGTCTCTTTGTTGGAACATGGGTTGACTCAAGTGCTATGGCATGTTTGCTCATTGCCTTACTGACTTGCAGTTTTAAAAGGGTGGTTCATCACAAAATCAAAGATTGTTAGACATTTTGTCTAATTCCATCTCATTATTTGATGCCGTACAGAATCAATCAAATCCTCACTGAGAAAACACAACCTACAGTGTCAATGAACCCATGTGTTGTAGACAAACACACGAGTGGCGCAGCAGTCTAAGGCACTGTATCTCAGTGCAAGAGGTGTCACTACAATCCCTGGTTCAAATCCAAGCTGTATCACATCTGGCCGTGATTGGGAGTCCCATAGGGCGGCGCACACGTCCGGGTTTGGCCGGGGTAGGCCATCATTGTAAATAAGAATTTGTTCTTAACTGACTTGCCTGGTTAAATAAAGGTTACATTTAAATAAAAAAAAACACCAAAATGGTCCTAGGGCAGCGGTAGCCAACCCTGTTCCTGGAGTGCCACAGGGACTGCAGGAATTTGTTCCAACTAGGGACAACACCTGGATAGAAGCACAATAATTTCGCTACACCCGCAATAACATCTGCTAAACACGTGTATGTGACCAATAAAATTTGATTTGACACCTGACCAACTGAGTTAATTGATCAGTTCAGTGATTGCCTAAATTCAACACACCTGGTCTTCCAAGTCGGTTAAATCAAAAACATTAAAACAAGGACTAGGGTTGCCTACTGTTGTATCTGAGACAAAAAGTTGTTTATTAATTTAAAGCTGCAATATGTAACTTTTTGGGAGACTGACCAAATTCACATAGAAGTGTGAGTTATAGATCTGTCATTCTCATTGAAAGCAGGTCTAAGAAGTGGTAAATCTGTTCTGTGTGTTATTTCTTATGTTTGGTTTTTGCTTTGTACACAAGCTTCAAAAAGCTGAAAATACAATATTATTGGTTATAGAGAATATATTTAATAGCGATTTAGATGGTACAATGATTCTCTACACTATACTTGCTTGTTTTGTCACAAACTGAAATTAGGCTAACTATTAGATACTGCATCTTAAAGTTGTATTTTGGTCCTAATGTTGACATGATGCCATGATTGAGGCACAAATACATTGTGGCATCAGACTTCTTTTGAATATTGTTTATTTTATGCGCCAGGCCTTGAATCAAAATCCAGTACTGTCCGTTTAAATTTAGAGGTGGGAAGGACCTAACCAAGGGGGGACTTGCGAGTGTCTACGTGAGGCAGCTGTGCGGTGCATTCGCCTCAACCGAATACGCGGATCACTTGTGGAAAATGACGAAAATCACAGTAGTCAAAACCAAGGCTTATCCTGACCAGAAGCCTGGCACGAGTGGACTGAGGAAAAGGGTGACAGTCTTTCAAACGAATGAGCACTATGCGGAGAACTTCATTCAAAGCATTATCTCTTGCATCGAACCAGCGGAGCGTCAGCCTGGACTGCTCGTAGTGGGAGGCGATGGAAGGTTTTTCATGAAAGATGCCATTAAGTTGATCATCCAGATCGCCGCTGCTAATGGGGTCAGTAATAATCCCATGTTTATCCACCTGTAGTGGCTAAAACATGACGGAAACCTAGGCCTCACCCCCAAACATGTATACCATTAGCAGCTAGTCTAGCGTCTTTGACAGCTCCCAGTGTTGACAGTGACAGCGCCAATCAGTGGTACATTGTAGCGCTTCATCAGTTTTGAAGTTTGGCGGATACATTGTTGCCGATACGTTATTTTATTTTGGATACAGATGGCAATTCCGTTTTATAATAAAATGAAATTGAACATATTGCCAGTGCCGGACTACCACAGTTGGGGCCCCGCCACCCTAAATAATTTTGTAGGATACAAAAAAAAACGAAATTAGCTAACTTACTGCATTTCAACACATTTTTGCCATGGTGCAGAGAAAAATGTGCAGTTTTATAATGCTATTCTACACATTTTGTCATGAGGCTGAGAGAATTTTGCCATTTTAATGCTCATTTCCCGCAATGTAATTTTTTTTTTTCATGGTGTAGAGCATTTGTTTTGCTGATTTATAGCTGGTCTCATGGTTTTATTCACCGTTTGCCATGAGGCTGAGAGAACATTTAGCAGATGCAAAGCAAATTTCCATAAATTCTACAAATGTTGCTATCATATGCTAGATGGGGGCCCCTGGCCTCGCCTTCGTTAACAGAACTGAGGGAAAACAGTGCCTGACAGGCGGAGGAGAAGTGCACTGTCTACCAGTGTGCTAGCTAGCTACCTATCCCGCCTGCTGTGTACCCCCAGAGTGCTAGCTAGCACAGTGTCCTTAACTCCCGACTGCCAAACACCTACCATTAACAGAACTGTGGGAATGCATTGTCCYACAGGCTGTGGGTGAAGAACGCTGTCTACCGTTGTCCTTGCTAGCTTCTGTTGTCACCCCCGCCTCTTCTTCTTCTGTGGGGTTTATCAGCAGTTGGCATTCAAAGTTATGGTGCATTACTTCCATCTAATTTGCTGGAGCCCTCCCCGCCTCCCGTCTGTGTACCGGAGTCCTAGCTTAAAAATGGACCAATAGAAGTATAATGAGGGGTACCTGCAGATGCAGGAAGGCCCATATGCAGGAGCGCCCTGAATTGCGGGCCACAATTGCACCCTTCTCGCTGAAAACCGGATGTCGGAACTCCGCTCTGGCGTTTCTTTTAAGCCCTGTTACCTTAGGTTATTTCAACCCTGGTCTGATAGTTTCCAAATAAAAGTTGTGCTTACTGACCTCGCTGATCTTTTGATGAAGTGCACAGAGGGGAGATGGCATGGTGCCCTTTCCCACGTTGATGAAAAACACTACACAATTCCTTTCCCATTATGTAGCCTAAACAGTCAGTGGGCACTCTTCCATGCCATGCATGTTTAGTTTACGAACAAAGACAGCGGTTCTCTGCAAGGTTGTAGTAATTGGAAAAAGTGCAACATTGAGGGATTGTTTCATAAGGAGACTGTCAGTGGCACAGCCGGGTTCTGTTCATTCCCTCTGCACCTTTAGAGGAAAGGGGGGTGTGGTGGTATGCTGTCACGTAGCCCAGGCACAACATGAGCACTAGTGACACTGACCTCCTGGCTGAACACAATGTTCAGACAGACCAACGTCATTATCACACCATATAGCTCCAATATGATCTGTGCCATATAATCCTGCACAAAATGAACATTATCATCAGAACTCTTCTTATTATCATCTTATTCATGATGTATAACATATTGCTTCTTTTATTTGCGACCTACAGTACCAGTCAAAATTTTGGACACACCTACTCATTTAAGGGTTTTTCTTCATCTTTACTATTTTCTACATTGTAGAATAATAGTGAAGACATCAAAACTACGAAATAACACATGGCATCATGTAGTAACCAAAAAAGTGTTAAACAAATCAAAATATATTTTATGAGATTATTCAAAGTAGCCACCCTTTGCCTTAAGGACATATTTGCATACTCTTGGCATTCTCTCAACCAGCTTTGCCTGGAATGCTTTTCCATGGAGTTCCCACATATACTGAGCACTTATTGGCTGCTTTACCATCACTCTGTGGTCCAACTCTTCCCAAACCATCTCAATTGGGTAGAGGTCAGAATACCCCACCAACCCCCCAGACCCCCCCCCCCACCAGGGTTTCCCAAACTCGGTCCTGGGGCCCCCGTTGGGTGCACGTTTTGGTTTTTGACCTGGCACTACACAACTGATTTAAATAATCAAAGCTTGATGATGAGTTAGTTATTTGAATCAGCTGTTTAGTGCTAGGGCAAAAAACAAAACATGCACCCAGGGGGGGCCCCAGGACCGAGTTTAGGAAAACCCTGCCCTAGACGTTTACTTTCCATACTCTCCAATGTCACTCAGTTGCTTGTTTAGCGCCCACATAGCAGTCTGACCTCACCAATGGTGAATCGTGTTGAATCTGTACACTCCTCTTCTATTTTCATCCTTACGTGTGTCGACTGAATAGGTCAATGTAATATATAGGACTTACAGTTTAAAATATAAAACATGACATCCTGTCTCCATGCAGATAGGCCACCTGGTCATTGGTCAGAATGGCATCATGTCCACCCCCGCTGTGTCCTGTGTGATCCGCAAGCTCAAAGCCGTGGGAGGAATCATCCTCACGGCCAGCCACAACCCCGGTGGCCCTAAAGGAGACTTTGGCATCAAGTACAACATCGCCTCCGGAGGTGAGATGGGAGGGGAAGGAGAGAGATGAATTGGAGAGGTTGAAGACAGGAAGGGGATAAACAGGGAAGGGAGGAGAGAGACTGGAAATAGAGATAGGAGAGGGACACATGGGGAAGAGGAGGGAGACAAGGAAGGGGACAAAAGAGGCTTTCAGGGGAAAGCCATAGGGGGAGAAAGGCCAGTGAGAGATGGGGTAACAGTTACTTTACTTAGCCTACCTTTGTAATGACGATGGAGGAAGTTTCAGGATAGAATGAGCACACAATCCAATCAGTAATTTTATGACAAAGTTTAGGATGCCTCGTGATGGAGCGTGGCTGTTTTACATAAGATTTCTCTAGCCTCTTCCTTATCCTCCTCTCCTTACTGTATGTGTCTGTCCCCAGGTCCTGCGCCAGAGGGAATCACAGACAAAATATTCCAGATCAGCAAGAGCCTAACAGAGTACCACATCTGCCCCGACCTCAAGGTTGACATCTCCAAGATCGGCAAGCAGACCTTTGAGGTGGACACATTCAAGCCCATGACAGGTACAGCAGGATGGGCAGGAATTATTCTCAACTGACTGGGATGGGTTAGCTTGGAGACCAAACCTGGGAGAAGCTCACTGGTACAAATCTTTGGGCAAGGCACTCAAATTCAGGTGTATTATTGCAATCAGTAAAGTATGTGAATGTCTTCTAGTTGTATGTCTTCTCCTAAGTCTAGAAACAGGCTACATAAGCAATAAGGCACAACGGGGTGTGGTATACGGCCAATATACCACAGCTAAGTGCTGTTCTTAGGCGCAATGCGTAGTTCCTGTATACAGCCCTTAGCCGTGGTATATTGGCCATATACCACAAACCCCCGAGTTGCCCTCTTGCTATTATAAACTGGTTACCAATGTTTTGTCATACACCTGGTGTACGGTCTGATATACCATGGCTTTCGGCCAATCAACATTCAGGGCTCGAACCACCCAGTTTATAATAGTTAGTACATCTAATCTATCCTAACTGCTGTTTGTCCTCTACAGTGGAGATCATGGACTCTGTGGAGTCCTACGCTGAGATGCTGAGGGGAATCTTCGACTTCAATGCCCTAAAACAGCTTGTGTCTGGAGCCAATCACATTAAAGTCCGTCTGGACGCCATGCACGGAGGTACTCTACATATACTGTAGATCACTGAACCGCTCAGCTGACTGCTGTATGATACCACTCTGTCTATTGACAATGATCTGTGTGCTTGTAATGCCTTGTCTAAATGTTTGTGCTATAGCATCAGCTACAAGGTAGGTGGTAGGTAGCCTAACGATTACGAGCGTTGGGCCAGTAATCGAATCCCAGAGCTGACTAGGTGAACAATCTGTCTGTGCCCTTGAGCAAGGCACTTAACCCTAATTGTTCCTGTAAGTCACTCTGTATAAGAACATCTGCTAAATGACTAAAATGTAATGAATTAGATTCCTGCTCTCAGTAATGTTTGTATCTTCAGTACTGCGTGACTTATTGTCCAATAGTCTGATTTCTCAACAATGCTGTTTTCAGTTCAGATAGTCTCAGACCATTGCGTGGCTGGACAGACCATTGCGTGGTGGACAGACCATTGCGTGGCTGGACAGACCATTGCGTGGCTGGACAGACCATTGCGTGGCTGACAGGGAGCATTGCGTGGCTGGACAGAGCATTGCGTGGCTGGGACAGAGCATTGCGTGGATGGACAGAGCATTGCGTGGATGGACAGAGCATTGCGTGGCTGGACAGACCATTGCGTGGCTGGACAGACCATGCGTGGCTGGACAGAGCATTGCGCTGGCTGGACAGACCATTGCGTGGCTGGACGGACCATTGGTGGCTGTAGCAGACGCATTGCGTGGCTGATGGACAGTGCATTGCGTGCTGGACAGAGCATTGCGTGGCTGGACAGAGCATTGCGTGGATGGACAGAGCATTGCGTGGATGGACAGAGCATTGCGTGGATGGACAGAGCATTGCGTGCTGTACAGTGCATTGCGTGGCTGTACAGTGCATTGCTGTTTCAGTGCATTGCGTGGCTGTACAGTGCATTGCGTGGCTGTACAGTGCATTGCGTGGCTGTACAGTGCATTGCGTGGCTGACAGAGCATTGCGTGGCTGGACAAGCATTGCGTGGCTGGACAGAGCATTGCGTGGCTGGACAGGCATTGCTGGCTGGACAGAGCATTGCGTGGATGGACAGAGCATTGCGTGGATGGACAGAGCATTGCGTGGATGGACAGAGCATTGCGTGGATGGACAGAGCATTGCGTGGATGGACAGACCATGCATGGCTGGACAGACCATTGCGTGGCTGGACAGACCATTGCGTGGCTGGACAGACCATTGCGTGCTGGACAGACCATTGCGTGGCTGGACAGACCATGCGTGGCTGTACAGGACCATTGCGTGGCTGTACAGACCATGCGTGGCTGTACAGACATTGCGTGCTGTACAGACCATTGCGTGCTGTACAGACCATTGCGTGGCTGTACAACCATTGCGTGGCTGTACAGACCATTGCGTGGCTGTACAGACCATTGCGTGGCTACAGACCATTGCGTGGCTGTACAGACCATTGGCGTGGCTGTACAGACCATTGCGTGGATGGGACAGAGCATTGCGTGGCTGTACAGTGCATTGCGTGGCTGTACAGTGTTGTGTGGCTGGACAGAGCATTGCGTGGCGGACAGTGCATTGCGTGGCTGGACAGAGCATTGCGTGGCTGGACAGAGCATTGCGTGGCTGGACAGAGCATTGTGTGGCTGGACAGAGCATTGCGTGGTGGACAGAGCATTGTGTGGCTGGACAGAGCATTGCGTGGGTGACAGAGCATGCGTGGATGGATAGAGCATTGCGTGTCTGCTGTGGAA
>NC_036856.1:36151306-36156221 GCF_002910315.2 Salvelinus sp. IW2-2015 | reverse complement strand
AATGCACTGTACAGCCACACCTCTATTCATGATAACCTTTACCCCCTTCAGTGGTTGGACCCTACGTGAAGAAGATCGTCTGTGAGGAGTTGGGTGCTGCCGCCGACGGTGCCTTCAACTGTGTCCCCAAGGAGGACTTTGGTGGTCATCACCCTGACCCCAATCTGACCTACGCCTCTGACCTGGTCAACGCCATGAAGGGACAATGCACTGTACAGCCACATAATGCACTGTACAGCCACACCTCTATTCATGATAACCTTTACCCCCTTCAGTGGTTGGACCCTACGTGAAGAAGATCGTCTGTGAGGAGTTGGGTGCTGCCGCCGACGGTGCCTTCAACTGTGTCCCCAAGGAGGACTTTGGTGGTCATCACCCTGACCCCAATCTGACCTACGCCTCTGACCTGGTCAACGCCATGAAGGGAGGAGAGTACGACCTCGGAGCRGCCTTTGATGGTGACGGTGTAAGTTGACAGTCGGGGGAACCAGTTCAAGATTTCAGACCCATCTCATCCTTGCATAGTTCAAATTCAGGCTCCAGGTCTCGTTCATCACTCGGCTGAAGGTAGCTTGGAATCGAGGCTATTCCATGCATGACCCGTGTCCATAGTACCAGTCCTTGAATCATCCCACAATCCAAACCTCTTCATATCTCCTGCAGTCTGTTCAGATGCTGAACTCTCCTCTGCTCTCCTCTCCTACCCTCTGCTCTCGAATCCTGCCCTCTCCTCTCCTCAGGATCGTAACATGGTCCTTGGAAAGCATGGCTTCTTTGTCAACCCCTCTGACTCTGTGGCCATCATTGCAGCCAACATCACTTGCATCCCCTACTTCCAGAAGACTGGGGTCAAAGGTCTGGCCCGCAGCATGCCCACCAGCGGAGCTCTGGACAAGTGAGCCTAACGTCCACTCCACACAGTCCATTCCTAGCTTCTTCTTGATTGTACCTTTTTAATGTTTATTTATGACATTTATTTTACTGGGACAGTGCACATTAATCAGCATTCAGTTTCCTCATTAATGTTTAACTGGCGGAGTTAGCAAAATAGCTAATTTGAATATCCTATCGCTGTCCCTCAGTGTGGCTAAAGCCTTGAAGATGAATCTGTATGAGACTCCTACTGGCTGGAAGTTCTTTGGTAACCTGATGGATGCTGGCAAGCTGTCTCTGTGCGGAGAGGAGAGCTTCGGCACTGGTGAGTTAGGAGGACCGGGATCTTAACGTTAGCTGACCAGGGCCATGGCAGAACTAAAGACAGTAGACACTCACTAAAACAACACACACATTTGTTTACATTGTCAGTTGTGTTATGAACTTTGTTATTACCAGCCTCCAGCCACATGGCATGATTTTTGTTAAGCTTACCAGCCTACATAGTGAGCATTGCTCTCTTTTCCAAAGACCAGCATTCTAGTTGTACAGCATAATGTAGCTTTGTATGCAGTATATCAGCTCTAGTAGTTTGATAAAGAGAGTCAGTGGTGTTACATCATTCCAGTCAGTTGGGCAAGGCATTGTGGTAAGACGTGTTTGTACATATCTTAACCACCACCGTCCTTCCCCTCCTCTCTTCATTGTTTACCAAAGGCTCTGATCACATCCGTGAGAAGGACGGCTTGTGGGCGGTGCTGGCCTGGATGTCCATCCTAGCCCACAGGAAGCAGAGTGTGGAGGAGATCATGAAAGACCACTGGAACAAATTTGGCAGGAACTTCTTCACCAGGTNGGCCTGGATGTCCATCCTAGCCCACAGGAAGCAGAGTGTGGAGGAGATCATGAAAGACCACTGGAACAAATTTGGCAGGAACTTCTTCACCAGGTTAGTGGTTGAACTCTGCTGCCCTCAAGTGGTGCAATCAAATCAAATGTTATTGGTCACATACACATGGTTAGCAGATGTTAATGCGAGTGTAGCAAAATGCTTGTGCTTCTAGTTCTGACCGGGCAGTAATATCTAACAAGTAATCTAACAATGTCACAACATCTACCTTATACACACAAGTGTAAAGGAATGATTTAGAATATGTACATGTAAATATTTGGATGAGTGATGGTCGTGCGGCATAGGCAAGATGCAGTAGATGGTATAGAGTACAGTATATACATATGAGATGAGTAATGTAGGGTATGTAAACATTATATAAAGTGGCATTGTTTAAGTGACTAGTGATACATTTATTACATCCAGTTATTAAAGTGGCTAGAGATTGAGTCTCTATGTTGGCACTCAATGTTAGTGATGGCTGTTTAACAGTCTGATGGCCTTGAGATAGAAGCTGTTTTTCAGTCTCTCGGTCCCAGCTTTGATGCACCTGTACTGACCTCGCCTTCTGGATGATAGCGGGGTGAACAGGCAGTGGCTCGGGTGGTTGTTGTACTTGATGATCTTTTTGGCCTTCCTGTGACATCGGGTGCTGTTGGTGTCCTGGAGGGCAGGTAGTTTTTCCCCGGTGATGCGTTGTGCAGACCTCACTACCCTCTGGAGAGCCTTACGGTTGTGGGCGAAGCAGTTGCCGTACCAGGTGGTGATACAGCCCGACAGGATGCTCTCGATTGTGCATCTGTAAAAGTTTGAGGGTTTTTGGTGACAAGCCAAATTTCTTCAGCCTCCTGAGGTTGAAGAGGCGCTGCTGCGCCTTCTTCACCACGCTGTCTGTGTGGGTGGACCATTTCAGTTTGTTCGTGATGTGTACGCCGAGGAACTTAAAACTTTCCACCTTCTCCACTACTGTCCCGTCGATGTGGATAGGGGGGTGTTCCCTCTGCTGTTTCCTGAAGTCCACGATCATCTCCTTTGTTTTGTTGACGTTGAGTGTGAGGTTATTTTCCTGACACCATACTCCGAGGGCCTTCACCTCCTCCCTGTAGGCCGTCTCGTCGTTGTTGGTAATCAAGCCTACCACTGTAGTGTCGTCTGCAAACTTGAGGATTGAGTTGGAGGCGTGCATGGCCACGCAGTCAGGTGAACAGTGAGTACAGGAGAGGGCTGAGAACGCACCCTTGTGGGGCCCCAGTGTTGAAGATCAGCAGGGTGGAGATGTTGTTTCCTACCCTCACCACCTAGGGGCAGCCCGTCAAAGTCCAGGACCCAGTTGCACAGGGCGGGGTCGAGACCCAGGGTCTTGAGCTTTATGATGAGTTTGGAGGGTACTATGGTGTTAAATGCTGAGCTGTAGTCGATGAACAGTATTCTTAGTCTGTGATTGACTATAGACCCTGCCACATACGTCTCGTGTCTGAGCCGTTGAATTGCGACTCTACTTTGTCTCTATACTGACGCTTAGCGTGTTTGATTGCCTTGCGGATGGAATGGCTACACTGTTTGTATTCGGTCATGTTTCCGGTCGCCTTGCCATGATTAAAAGCATTGGTTCGCGCTTTCAGTTTTGCTCGAATGCTGCCATCAAGGTGTAACCCCCCCGTCCCGTCTACACCAAGGTGATAACCCCCCCGTCCCGTCTACACCAGGTGTAACCGTCCCGTCTACACCAGCTGTAACCGTCCCGTCCCGTCTACACCAGGTGTAACCCTAACCCCTGTCCCGTCTACACCAGGTGTAACCGTCCCGTCCCGTCTACACCAGGTGTAACCACGTCCCGTCCCGTCTACACCAGGTGTAACCCCGTCCCGTCTACACCAGGTGTAACCGTCCTGTCCCGTCTACACCAGGTGTAACCGTCCCGTCCCGTCTACACCAGCTGTAACCCTAACCCCTGTCCCGTCTACACCAGGTATGATTATGAAGAAGTGGACTCAGACAAAGCCAACACCATGATCAAGGAGCTTGAGGCTAAGATGTTTGACAAGTCCTTTGTGGGCCAGAAGTTCTCATCGGGAGATAAGAGCTACGAGGTGGCTGTCTCTGACAACTTTGCCTACACCGACCCTGTGGACGGCAGCGTCTCCAAGAACCAGGTGAGAGACGGGACCAAAAAGGCATCTAGAGAGGCATCCCATCATGGGACATGGGTGTGGTGGATATAATTCTGTCAGTACATGTTCATGATAAAGAGTGATGGATAGTTATGACAATATTATTAATGTGATATTAATAGTTCATAGAATGTTGATAGATTACCAACACATTTCCTGCAAAAATAGACTCGACGCATCACTAGAGGCACATATAATTATTAGTTCTGCTCCATACTCCCAGTATATTGAGTTCCTCCTTAGTAATCTCTCTGTGTCGCTCAGGGTCTGAGGATCGTCTTCTCCGACGGCTCCAGGATCATCTTTCGTCTCAGTGGGACAGGCAGCGCCGGTGCGACCGTCAGGCTCTACATAGACAGCTATGAGAAGGACCCCGCCAAAATCTACGGCGACGCACAGGTGAGACCTGGGGGCTGAGGAGCATCAGGGCTCTTCTCTGATTGGATGTGACAGGGTCATTTTAGAGGCACAGTGGGGGAGCTCTTGTACTTGTCATGACGATTCAATGGAAGATTAAGTATTTCCACCCCCCCCCCACACAACACACACACAAGCTGGCAGCAGCTTGTTTGGGTCGGTGAGGTCAACACAGTGCCTTTCAGAATTCTTAGTTGGACTTGAAGGAGAAGGATGTTTGGCTAAGAGTTGGTCATGGTTGATATCAGGCATGGGGAAAATACGTTCGAAAGCACAGAGTTGACACTTCATAAAATCATTGTAAGGTGGTCTGGGCAGGAGAGACAGAATGATGGAGAAGAGAAGACAAACTGACAGAATGGTGGAAAAAAACGAACTCCCTGAATAATGATTTGGATAGGAGGCCTCTATGGCACGGCTTCATTTAGGACCATTTCTATTGCTTACCAATCTAAAAAAGATTGGATAGGTGAAAGCATTATGGTTAGCGGCTCAGCTTGGCTGTTCCAGGGTAGTTGACTTATGTGTTCAGTCTGTATGGAACGAGTTTCATGGGTGTTAT
>NC_036856.1:36144171-36151281 GCF_002910315.2 Salvelinus sp. IW2-2015 | reverse complement strand
TACACCAGCTGAACCCAGTCCCGTATACACCCAGTGTAACCGTCCTTCCCCGTTTCTAACCAGGTGTAACCGTCCCGTTCCCTTCTACACCAGCTTAACCCCTAACCCCTGTCCCGGTTACACCAGGGGTAAGATTATGAAGAAGTGGACTCAGACAAAGCCAACACCCATGATCAAGGAGCTTAGGCGAAGAGTTTGGACAAGTCTTTGTGGGCCCAGAAAGTTCCTATCGGAGATAGAGCTACCGAAGTGGCCTGTTCTGCCCTGACAACTTTTGCCTACCACCGACCTTGTGGACGGGGTCTAAGACAGGTGGGAGGGGAACAAAAAAGGATTCTAGAATTACAGCGCATGTGACCAATGCATGATGGGTATTCTATCGTATGGTGGTGGGCTGTTCATTTGCAGACTATCATTTGTCCGTGCACTTTGAAATAATAAAGTTAAAAGACACAAATCTGTGCAGCATATGAATTCTGTCAGTACATTTCATGAAACGTGGGAGTGGATGGATAGTTATGACAATATGATTAAGTGATATTGAACGGCTCTAAGTAATAACCAAGTATCCAGTTGAGTCGTGCCAGAATACAGGAGTCTGGATATAGACACGATTTCGTATCAAACGATCTTCCCATGCAAAATAAATAGACACGACGCCATCATCTAGACATATACATTATTATGATCATCTACCATTACTCCCAGAATATATCTGTTGAAGTTCACTCGCCTTCATCAGGAGCACGTAATCTTCTCTGTGCGTCTCATCAGCGCCAGAAGGCAGGTGGCGGAAAATGGCATGCATCGTCTTCTCCGAAGCATCCAGGGGATAAGTCCATCCCTTTCGTCCAGTGGCACAAGGCCACCGCGCCCAGGATTGCACCCGTCAGGCATCCCTATCCACAATAGTAGAACATGCTGCTAGCACAACTTCACATTGAAAAACTCAGACCCCTCCAAATAAGAACCAACACTCTACATTCCCTTCCAGGCCGACGCCGGCACAACCCCGGAAAGGAGAGAAGGAGTGCACAGCGAGACGGCACTGAGAAAGGGGGAGCTGGAGTCGATACAGGAGGAGGGGCCGTTGAGGATGAGCAGGCTAGCTGGATATATGGAATGTGACGCAGGGGCAGTCCATTTTAGCGAGGGCAACAAAGTGGGGAGAGCGACGAAGAGGGGAGGAAGGGGATCTTGTTACACTGACGAATAAGCGTCAAGAACAGACAGAGGAGGACGCTCCAGTGAAGCGTAGAGGAACGAAGAGTTCGAGAATTGGAAGGAGGTTAATATTCCACCCCCCCGCCGGCAAGCCCGGTCCACGACGACGCCCAACGGGTACCACACCAGACAGCAACACACACCACCCCAACCAGAGCAGGCCTAACCTGAGCGTTTGAACTGCAGCCAGCTAAATGTTTTGGGTCGTGTGAGTCCAACAACAGTGCCTTTCAGAATTCTTAGTTGGACTTGAAGGAGAAGGAATGTTTGGCTAAAGAGTTGGTCATGGTTGATATCAGGCCTGGGGGGAAAATACGTTCGGAAAGCACAGAGTTGACACTTCATAAAATCATGTGTAAGTGGTCTGGGCAGGAGAGACAGAATGATGGGAGAAAGGAACAAACTGACAGAATGGGGAAAAAAACGAACTCCCTGATAATAATTTGGATAAGGAGGCCTCTATGGCCACGGGCTTCTTTAGACCATTTCTATTGCTTACCAATCTAAAAAGATTGGATAGGTGAAAGCATTATGGTAGCGGCTCAGCTTGGCTGTTCCAGGCTAGTTGACTTATGTGTTCAGTCTGTAACTGTAACATAGAAGTCACTGGGTATAGGGAAGAGGCTATGACCGAGTGAGACTGGAGTGTAATGTTGACTGTTTGGCTTCCTCAGGTCATGCTGAAAACCTCTGGTGGGAGATGCGCTGAAGTCTCTGGGCTCCATGAGAGACGGCCGCACCGGGCCACTGTGAGAATGACTAGAGCGGCCGCCCCCTGCACATGACTGACGGCGCCACTGGTTGGACGAATGAGGCCCTCCCACGTAGAATTATTCTAAGCGAAGCTCCATGCAACCGACACACATTGGGAAGTGAACAGTCGTGCATCATGCTTGAGAATCCTTGGCAGGGCCCGGTGTGAAGACGGCCTGCACCGCAACAGCTGGTACCTACGCCCGCGCAGCTGAGACTGCAGATGCATGACGTGCTGCTAGCCCTGCCCCCCACCTGTGATCTCACATAGACTGCCTGCCCTGCCCCCACTGTGAATCAACTGCAGCGCCTGGCCCCCCACTTATCATGCATCTGTAGACTGCTTGGCCCTGCCCCCCACTTGATCACATAGACTGCTGCCTGCCCCCACGGATCATGAGGCTGGCCCTGCCCCCACTGTGATCAGACTGCTAGGCCTGCCCCCCACTGTGACACATAGACTGCTGCGCCCTTGCCCCCCACCTGCTGATCACGAGACGATGCTGGCCTGCCCGGCACGTGAGCCCTAGAACTGCTGGCCCTGGCCGGCGCCCCACTGTGATCACATAGGAACTAGCTGCCCTGCCCCCACTGGTGATCACGTAGACTGCTGGCCCTGCCCGCCCCACTGTGATCACATAGACTGCTTGGCCCCCTGCCCACTTGTGATCACATAGACTGCTGGCCCTGCCCCCACTGTGATCACATGACGATCTGCTGCCCGCCCCTGTCCCACTGGTGATCCACGTAGACTGACTGCCCTGGCCCCACCCCCACTGTGATGCCACGGTATACACTAGACTGCTGGCCCTGCCCCCCACTGTGATCACGTAGACTCTGGACCCTTGCCCCAGCGCCAGCTGTGGTCACATATAGCTGCCCCTTGCCCCCACTGTGATCACGATAGACTGCTGGCCCTGCCCCCCACATGTTATCACGTAGACTGTGCCCTGCCCCCCACTGTGATCACGTAGACTGCTTGCCCTGACCCCCCCACTGAGATCGACTAGACTGCTGAGCCCTGCCCCCCACTGTGATCACGTAGACTGCTGGCCCTGCCCCCACTGTGCATACAACTGTAAGACCTGGCCCTGCCCCCCACTGTGACACCGATAGACTGATGGCCCCTGCCCCCCACTGTGTCCACGTAGACTGCTAGCCCCTGTGCCCCCCGACTTGGATCAGACTGCTGGTCCTCTGCCCCCCCACCTGTGATCAGACTCAGCGTAGCCCTCGCGCCCCACTGTGATCACGTAGACTGCTGCGCCCTGCCCCCCACATGTGATCCCAAGACTCGCGTAGCCCTGCCCCCCACTGTGATCAGACTGCTAGCCCTGCCCCCCACTGTGATCAGACTGCTAGCCCTGTCACACCCTTCCAGGTAACTCTGTCCTATCAACCCTTCAACCTTTCCACTTGTGCCTCTGAAGAACAACCTCACCTCACTTGTACCATAAAGCCATCCAAACAAAGGCTTAAAATGTGACACTGCCATTCACCATGAATAAAACGTCATTACAAAATAATATTGTCGCACTCGTGTGTGTTTATTTGGGAGATATTAAATAAATATATATTTCAATATACGTTGAAATATATATTTATTAGAATTTCTTATGGAAGACACAAAGGCAGTATGAACAGTCAGTTTTGTTGTCCGTAGCATTCTACATTTAAGACAGATACCCCACCACCATGCCCGGAGTCAGTGACCAATGTCAATCTCTCCCGGCATGCCTGATCTAGCCAATCAGCTGAGAGATCAGTGCTAGGATGTGATTATGGTGGTGAGATCAGTCAACCAGCTTGGGGACATACACAGTCAATTTTGATGCCAGAGGGCCTGGTTTGGGGGCAATCCAACTACGGAAACACCGGAGTAGCTTAATGATGCTGCATGTGTAGAGGTAAAACATTACTGTGCTTAAGCTTAGTGCTGCAGCCACGCAGATGTTAAACAAACAGCTCCTGGCCTCAGGCGGGTCTAAGCCTCTTAGGGCTTCTCTGAAGAGGAGTTCATTGACTTCTGGGCTGGGAGGTATCAGACATATTCCCCCCTTACCATAATCTCTCTGCTCTCATCCACCTCTCCTATTCTTCTAAATGTTCYTTCTCTCTCTTCTCTTTTCTCTCTCTACATCCCACCACAAATACCAGGCCAGGGGTGGCTGTCTATTTGAACTGATGAGAACTAACTCTGGTAGACCTAGACCATAACCCCTCAGCAGACAGTGTGTGAGAGAGCATTGAGGTAGCCAGAACTAGCCAGCCCTTCACTGTGCCAGGGGAGACGGGAATGAGTGGGTGGAGTGATATTAATGGTGATGGCCTCTTAGCGGAGACACTGTTCTGGACATGAACATGGCAAGTTATTCTATCCTCTGTCATCAAACAAGCCAAGAAGTGCAGGATGGATCCGAATGGGTTCTGTCCAGAGTCAATGTGGGAGAGGGAGTATTTCCAAAAGGTGAAGTCTTTCCAAAGACTTTCCTGGGTTGCGTCCCAAATGACACCTTATGGGCCCTGGTTTAAAGTAGTTCACGACATAGGGTGCCATTTGGGACACAGTCTTGATCCTGAAGAGGAATAGAAGACCAATTTAATCTACTCTTCCTGTTCTCTGCAGGGAAATGTACTCAATAATCGGATAGTCACCATTATACTGAATGATATGTGTGTAAGTCTTGTCATGACGTTGCCCTCTTTGGGTACAGCAAGCCCCATCCCCCTCTACCTGCCTCCTACACTGGCTGCTGTGGTCAGAGAGAGATCGTAAATTCCTGAGGAGAGGATCTCCTCATGGCCACAGTATAGAGACAGAGTGAAGTTTCATAGAGATCAAAGGAATTTCTTCCACCTCGCAGAACTTGAGGTCCGAACAACATTTATGTTCCGGAGAAGGTATAAAAGATCGGTGAAGAATCCAGCTACGAACTGGTCCGTTTGGTACAAGTTTGTAAAACTCATGAGAGACGGTGCAGCCACATTACCATAACGCTGTTTATATAATAGCCTCAGATATGAGGTTTACATCTAATTGTTGTATAAGATGAATGAGTGAGGATGATACTGTTTGTAAAATTGTGTAATGTAATTTTGGACTGTTTAATGAAGGAAACTCCAATTCCCTTTTGAGTTTAACTAAATCAGAGGACCGCCCATGAGCACAGTTATGGTCGGGCATCCTGGGACAGGCCCTTTTCTGCCCTTCCGAATAAAACCCCCACTCTGGTTTTCTATCACCAGACCATGTTTCTCTCAATCACGAGAGGACAAAGGTTGCAGACCAGCTTACCTCGATAACGAGAGGGCCAAGGTTTGAGACCAGACTGCTGAATCTTTTAACCATCCCACGTGGTTAAACTCTTAGACTATCGATACTGACAGAATAAGAACACGTCTTTGATATTAATTACTAGTCTGCAGCTAGGAATTCGGTATCATTGAACGCGAAGAACGACAACCGCCAAAACACCTATCCATAACGATATGAATGAATGTCACTCTGAACAATCKACTCTAACCACGACAGAGAGAGAGGACGGAAACTCTCCAACAGAAACTAACTTTTCAGCAGAGATCCCGACGACACACTGAGCGTAAATATATATATTGATTGCAATTGTTCCCGAATGAGTGAGCGTTCATGTGCAAAGGATTATCATTTCAATTGTTATAATTATCAACTCTGTAGTGACTTCTCAGCTGACTCACACTTCCCTTTTGTCTAACAAGCCGCCATGCCGGTTTAGCCCACTAGGGAAACTCCGTTATCATTTCCTTGTAACTATCAACTGTTTGTTTATGCATTTCTGTGAATTACTTAGTTAGTAAATAAATGGTTTAAAACAATTGATGTATGGATGACTCATAGTGAAGACTGGGTTCGTGTAGATAACCAACAATTTACGACGTTTGGAATGAGACTAATGTGAGGTAAAATAAAGAATTAATTAATTCGAAGACTAATTGATCAGATATAAAATATCTGAAAAGTTATATTAGGAAAATTATAACTTTGTAATCTGAATATTTTCCTTGGTGCCCCGACTTCCTAGTTAATTACAGTTACATGATTAATCAGTTTAATCGCGTAATAATAATTACAGAGAATCTTTGATAAAAACGAAGTCTTCATTTAATGATAGTAAAGACACGACAGTCTCTTAAGATGATCTTCTAGCCAGATGACAGAAAGCTAAGTAAGAGAGACTTCTAGTGAGGGAAAATACAGTTTCAGAACTTCCAGCTAGTGAGGGAAAATACAGTTTCTGAACTTCCAGCTAGTGAGGGAAAATACAGTTCCAGAACTTCCAGCTAGTGAGGGAAAATACAGTTTCTGAACTTCCAGCTAGTGAGGGAAAATATAGTTCCAGAACTTCCAGCTAGTGAGGGAAAATACAGTTTCTGAACTTCCAGCTAGTGAGGGAAAATACAGTTCCAGATCTTCCAGCTAGTGAGGGAAAATACAGTTCCAGAACTTCCAGCTAGTGAGGGATAAATACAGTTCCAGAACTTCCAGCTAGTGAGGGAAAATACAGTTCCAGAACTTCCAGCTAGTGAGGGAAAATACAGTTCCAGAACTTCCAGCTAGAAGGTTCTGGAACGTGCCGTATTTTCCCTCACTAGCTGGAAGTTCTGGAACTCTTACCTACACTGCTGGAAGTTCTGGAACTGTATTTTCCCGCACTAGCTGGAATTCTGGAACGTATGTTTCCCTCACTAGCTGGAAGTTCTCAACATGTATTTTCCACCCTCACTAGCTGGAAGTTCTGGAAACCTGTATTTCTCTTTCCTCAACTAGTGGAGTTCTGGAACTGTATTTCCCTCACTAGCGGATTCTGGACTGTATTTTCCCTCACTAGCTGAAGTTCTGGAACCCCTCACTAGCTGGAAGTTCTGGAAACTAGTTTTTCCTCACCATAGCTGGAAATCTGGCGATACTTTTCCCTCACTAGCTGGAAGTTCGATATGACTGTCATTTTCCCTCACTAGCTGGAAGTTCGGAAACTGTATTTTTCCCTCACAGTGATAAGTTCATAGACTGTTCATGTCCCTCACTAGCTGTAGTTCTAGAACTTCTATTTTCCGCATCCACTAGCTGGCAAGTTCTGGAACTGTATTCTCCCTCAG
>NC_036856.1:36141694-36143635 GCF_002910315.2 Salvelinus sp. IW2-2015 | reverse complement strand
CTCTCTCTCTCTCTCTCTCTCTCTCTCTCTCTCTCTCTCTCTCTCTCTCTCTCGACATGGGGAAAAGAAAATTGTTTTGGGGCGCACAAATAGACTTATTCCACCCATGCCTGTCATGTATGTCAATGTCATTCATGTTGACAACAACTCAAATCCACTAAACCCTGGCATTTATTTGTTGGGCATCTCTGTAGCATAGAAGGGGTTAACCTTAACCCCACAGCCCAAAGGTACAGGCTGTGACAGGGGGATATGTAACGACTCTAAATGGTTCCTCTTTGAGGTCCATCGGGGGATGAATAATAGGGTGGACAGTTTGGTCCTGGACCTGCATTGTTGAGGCCCAGGCCTGTGATTCCGACACGGTGCGACGCATAATGTCTTCCCCTATTTCGGCTGGGCCGGTAATGGTTCCCAGGTTGTATTTAGATTGGCTGTCATTACGTCAGGTAATCACAATAAGGCTTACATTAAGCCGCTCTGGTCTGGAGCTATTAGATGGCTAAATGACTTTCTTTGTGGTTGGCAGGACGACTGTGTTTTTACAGCGGCCCGTAGATTACTCTGCAGGGGGAACCGGTCCCTTGGGACATAGAATAACACCATCAGCTGACAAAGCCATCATTCTAAACTGCCTTAAATAAGTCCTGAAGTGTAGAAAACACAGAGTACAATAAAATCAAGTATAACTCAATGTTTCTTGTGGTTTTCTCTGAACCTCTCTCTCTTTATCCATTAAAGTGGCAATCTGCAGTTGAAACAATAACAAAGGGAAATCCCGCCACTGTTTCGGTAAAAAGCTGAGAGATGGAGCTGGAGAAATGCAACCACTCAAATTCATAGAATTATGGATGCAAGGACTGACATTCCATTATATCAACATTTTAATTTAAGCATGTTTTGAGGCCATACAGAGTTTCTTTACAGTTACTTAGTTTACAAACATTTTAGTAAAACATGCTTATAAGCTTTTTCAAGATGTCCACCATTGTTCCTGTACCCAAGAAACTAAAGGTATGTAACGATGTTCGTCTGAGGAAGAAGGAGAGGACCAAGGTGCAGCGTGGTACGTGTTCATGATTTTTAATAAACCTGAACACTAGAACAAAAAAATAACAAAGTGGAACAAACGAAACAGTTCTGTCTGGTGCAGACACACAAAACAGAAAATAACTACCCACAAAACAAAAACATAGAATGCCCACCCCAACTCACGCCCTGACCAACCAAAATAGAGACATAAAAAGGATCTCTAAGGTCAGGGCGTGACAGTACCCCCCCCAAAGGTGCGGACACCGGCCGCAAAACCTAAACCTATAGGGGAGGGTCTGGGTGGGCATCTATCCGCGGTGGCGGCTCTGGTGCGGGACGTGGACCCCGCTCCACCTTAAGCTTGGCCCACTTATGTGGCACCTCTGGAGCGGGGACCCTCGCCGCCGACCCCGGACTGGGGACCCTAGCAGCGGGCCCCGGACAGGAGGGCGACTCTGGCAGCTCCGGACAGGAGGGCGACTCTGGCGGCTCCGGACAGGAGGGCGACTCTGGCGGCTCCGGACAGGAGGGCGACTCTGGCGGCTCCGGACAGGAGGGAGACTCTGGTGGCTCCGGACAGGAGGGAGACTCTTCCGGACAGGGGATCTTCGCTGGAGGCTCCGGACTGGGGATCGTCTCTGGAGGCTCCGGACTGGGGATCGTCGCTGGAGGCTCCGGACTGAAGGGCGTCACTGGAGTGGAGAGACACACAGGAGGCTTCAGCCATGGAATCTCACTGAGGCTGTCGTGACATGGAGCCATCACTGGGACGTTCCGTGACCATGGATCAGCCACTGGAGGCTTTCTTGCCATGGATACATGATGGGCTCTCGTGCCCATGATTCATCACTGGGAGGTTCTTGCATGGATCATCACTGAAGGTGCTTTGCATGCTTCATCACTGGCAGT
>NC_036856.1:36124553-36141464 GCF_002910315.2 Salvelinus sp. IW2-2015 | reverse complement strand
GGCGTTTGACAACGGTAACAAACTAATGACTATCATCACCCCGTCAGCACATCAACTTCTTCGATCGATGGAAGTGCTTTGAGAAGCGGTGTTATTCTTAAAAGTCTGAAGGGGGCATGACAGGGGGGGGGGGGGGCGGGGGGTCTAAGCTGACATATGGAATTGTTTTTAAACCTCATTCCATGGATCATTTAGCTATAAAAAAGTTTCTTTTTTAAACACATTAATGCATGGCAAAAAAAAGACAGTAAAAAAATTAATCATAAGAAATAATGTTTAGAAATGTCTGTCCTATATCTAGGAGATATAAGACAGTGCAGAAAATACTGTATATACACTACCAGTCAAAAGTTTGGACACATCTACTCATTCAATGTTTTATTTTTATTATTTCTACATTTTAGAATAATAGTGAAGACATCAAAACTATGAAATAACACATGGAATCATGTAGTAACTAAAAAAGTGTTAAACAAATCAACATTTATTTTAGATTTTAGATTCTTCAAAGTAGCCACCCTTTGCCTTGATGACAGCTTTGCACACGCTTGGCATTCTCTTAACCAGCTTCACTTGAAATGGTTGAAGGAGTCTTGAAGGAGTTTCCACATATGCTGAGCACTTGTTGGCTGCTTTTCCTTCACTCTGCGGTCCAACTCATCCCAAACCATCTCAATTGGGTTGAGATCGGGTGATTGTGGAGGCCAGGTCATCTGATGCAGCACTCCATCACTCTCCTTCTTGGTCAAATAGCCCTTTCACAGCATGGAGGTGTGTTGGGTCATTGTCCTGTTGAAAAACAAATGATAGTCTCACTAAGTGCAAATCAGATGGGATGGCGTATCGCTGCAGAATGCTGTGGTAGCCATGCTGGTTAAGGGTGCCTTGAATTCTAAATTAATCACAGACAGTGTCACCAGCAAAGCACCATCACACCTCCTCCTCCATGCTTCCCGGTGGGAACCACACATGCGGAGATCATCCGTTCACCTACTCTGCGTCTCACAAATCTCAAATTTGGACTCATCAGACCAAAGGACAGATTTACACAGGTCTAATGTCCATTGCTTGTGTTTCTTGGCCCAAGCAAGTCTCTTCTTATTGGTGTCCTTTAGTAGTGGTTTCTTTGCAGTGATTCAACCATGAAGGCCTTATTCACGCAGTCTCCTCTGAACAGATGATGTTGAGATGTCTGTTACTTGAAGTCAGTGTGTCCAAACTTTTGACTGGTACTGTATATATGTTTTATTAGATTATATGTTGGGTTCAGATGGTGTGTGATAGTTGAACTAAGCTGATGAGGCATTTATAAGTTATATTCTTCAAAAATCAATGGGTACATATCATTAACTTATAAGCCCAAAAATGGATGTACTGTAGCACCCTCGACTAACCTGTGCCCCCGCACATTGACTCTGTACCGGTTCCCCCTGTATATAGTCTCCTCATTGTTATTTTACTGCTACTCTTTAATTACTTGTTACTGTAAGGTGAACCTGTTGTATTCAGCACATGTGACTAATAACATTTGATTTGAACTGCAGATTGTTCCCTATAAAGTATTTTTCACTCAAATAATTGTATGATGTCATGTATTATAACAATCTATAATTAGAAAATGAAACTAAAACATAATCTGCAGAAAATGAATTTTACATCTTATAAATCTGACTCAAATCTGTTCAGACCATTTTAAACCCATTTGCACTGTACAACTATTGTACTGTGAAACCTGCGAAACATTTCAAGGGCTGATGACATTAACAGGTCTTTCCCTACATAGCCAGTGTGTTTAAAACGTTGTTGATATAGATTTCACATCTCTTAGGCAGATGAGCTGGATAACTAAACGCTGTCAGGATTGTTGAGATTTTATTCTCATCCTTTCCATACTGGTGTCATGTTGAACTGCAAAGAGATATACTGTCTCTCCAGGAATAGGGATTGACCTATCCCTGCAGTACAGTACAGTTCTGTGTTGGTTGAGATCGGCCACAGGGGACCACCATGTTACTGCCATTACTGTGACTGGTTTTAAGTCAGGAGAGGAATCCACACAATGATCTGTTAGGATATAAAACTGCTCAGAGGCTCAGCATAATGGATGTTTCTGACCGCACTGCAGATGCTGAATCTTATCCATAGACCTCTCTATTTTGTCTTTTTTCTCTTCTACTCTCTTCTTCTCTCCTTTCTTCTCCTCTCATTCTCCCTCTGGCCCTTGCTCAAGATTCTTTTGGAGAAACCACAGCGTTGTGAGGCCTCTTGTTCTACTGCCGGGGAGTGCATTTCTGTGGTCCAGTTTAGAGCGAGGGAGGGAGGTTTCTGTGGTCCAGTTCAGAGCGAGAGAGGGAGGTTTCTGTGGTCCAGTTTAGAGCGAGGGAGGGAGGTTTCTGTGGTCCAGTTCAGAGTGAGAGGGAGGTTTCTGTGATCCAGTTTAGAGCGAGAGAGGGAGGTTTCTGTGGTCCAGTTTAGAGCGAGAGAGGGAGGTTTCTGTGATCCAGTTTAGAGCAAGAGAGGGAGGCAGGGACAGAGAGAGAGAGAAAAGAGAGGGAGCACATATACTGTACAAATATAACACAACATCAAATGAACATGTTTCCTCAGCTTACTCTCTGGCATAGGTCTCACATAGAACAGAAATAAATAGCCATTTGCTGTGAAGCAACAAGGCAAAACTCTCTCCCTTTTCAAACTCCCACACTTTCCCCACCTTAAGAAGCAACAGCTGGGAAAATAAACCGCGCCAAGTTTTCTGTTTATTTACTGCGCAGGGCATGACAAATTATACCAGAGACGCACTTGTTTTCCAAAGTATTAACTCTCAAACGTTGTTTATGTGACACAAACCTCAAAAGAAAAACAATCTGGTTTAGGTACCAACACAAATAATATGTGGGTGCAGTTCTCTTGTTCTATGTGTGTATCCTGAACATTCAGATCCACTTTCCTGGACACACATTAATCCTGGCCCTGGACTAAAATACATGCTGAATGGAAAAGTGCTTTTTACTCCAGGACTAGGTTAAGTCTGTGTCTGGGAAACCGGCTCATACGGCTTACGTTGAACATTATCTACATTTTCTGGACAGAGAGAGGATACTATATGTTGTTTTCTATCAGTTACTTTACCAGGTTAAATTAGATTAAATCTAAACTATCAACCGTAACCACTTAAGACAAACCAAACAAACACAGGGACATTATCCCTCTCATTGTAACCATCTTCATTTCCTTTCTCTTCCTGCTCATCCCCACATCCCCACATCCTGACCCTAAACCCCCTCCACCCCCTCTTACCCCCATGTCCCTAATGATCTGCAGTGTGGGCACTAGGGAGAAGGATAATACTGGCTGATCTTCTGATCTTCTGCCATTTTCACACCATCCGGCATGTTAGCCTGTCACTCAGAAACACAAGTGTCATTGGAAGGCTGACAGACTGAGAAAATGCAAGCGAGGGACCACCCAGACACAGTGTACCTCCTCCTTCCTGCCTCCRTGCTCCTCCTCCCCTACAGCCCTCTTACATTGGAATGGAGGGAAGAGAAAAGTGTTTGTTATTCCTTTTTCTTTTGTTTCTTTGGTCCCGTGTGGCTCAGTTGGTGTAGCATGGTGCTTGCAATGCCAAGGTTGTGGGATAGAAGCCCATGGTGGACCAGTATGAAAAATAAATGAGTCATTCACTAAGTTGCTATGGATAAGAGTGTCTCCTAAATGACTAAAATGTAAATGTCTCTAGAGTAACAGAGGGGTGCTGCATAATGCCTACCCCTCAGTCAAGATGCACTTACTTCATAGTGGGGTGGAGTAGGCCAGGGTACTACATAGTTGAGCCCTAAAGAGAGAGTGAGGGGAGAGTGAGGTCACTTTTATTTTGTCTGCCATTAGTGATGATGTCACCTTATCAGTCCAAAATGAGGGTGGGGGCAGAAACTACAGTACATCTATTGCCAGTGACAGTAAGGAGCACAAAGTGCTAACACATTTCCAGTCAGACAGACGGTTGGACAAATACAGTGATTGTAGTCATCTGAAGAGAAAGAGAGTAGATGGCAGCCAGGTTTGAGAGAGAAGGAGAGAGAGAATCATTTTCTTTTCATTCCCTTCTGGCGTCTGTTGAAGTTGATTTGAGACAACATCATCAGAGGTCGTGTCAGCCTTTTAACAGAGACCTCAGTCATTCTGTGTGTGTGTGCCCGTGTGTCCATCCATCCACAGAGAACCGGGGGATCCCCTCTTCAAAAGAGACCATAATCCAGACCGCCATCTCCCCTCCCATTAGAATTAGATGAGTTTTGCCGTGCATGGTTGCAATTTTAAGAATCTTATTTTAAAGTTTCTCTCAGAGAGAAAAAACGTCTCTTTTCGTAAATATTTCTGCTACTTAACCAACCCTGTAGTAATGGCTTACAAATGTTTAATATTAGATGTAATCATGGCGGAGAGAGGGAGTAGAGAGAGACATTCAACTTTTGTATTTTTTCTCCTTTTAGCTTCCCTGGCCTGGGATGTCTAATTCCAAAGAAAACAGCATAAATCTTTGAGTTTATACAAAACTATCTTGTTACTTTATGAAGATTTTCCTTAACCTTTGCATGTCTTTATTGTGTGTGATTGCAATCAAACAGCTTTGGTAATATGGCTGGACTGAAGCAGTGCTTGAGTTGCCATTATTACATGATTCAGTTGTTTCTGTTGCAGCTAACAGAGGTCAGTGTCATGGATAATGTGCCCTTTGTCTTGAGACATGTGTCAAATCAAATCACATTTTATTGGTCACATACACATATTTAGCAGATGTTATTGCGGGTGTAGTGAAATGCTTGTGTTTCTAGCTCCAGCAGTGCAGTAGTATCTAACAATTCACAACAATACACACTAATCTAAAAGTAAAATATATAAATATTAGATTGAGCAATGTCGGATTGGCGTTGACCAAAATACAGTAGAATAGAATATAGTATATACAGTACATATGAGATGAGTAAAGCAGTATGTAAACATGATTTAGTCATTATTAAAGTGACTAGTGTTTCATTATTAAAGTAGCCAGTGATTCCAAGTCTATGTATATAGGACAGCAGCCTCTAAGGTGCAGGAATACGTAACCTGGTAGAAGCCGGCTAGTGATGGTTTTTTAACAGTCTGATGGCCTTGAGATAGAAGCTGTTTTTCAGTCTCTCGGTCCCAGCTTTGATGCACCTGTACTGTGTGTGTGTGTGTATGTGTGCGTGTGTGCGAGTGTGCGCGTGTTCTCCAGAAGATGCACTGACAATCTGTTTTACTCTATAACAGGAAGAAAAACACTATCAAAGGCAGTTGGAGGAGTGGGATCAGATTATACAGGCTGCCATATGTCCCAGCCAGCAATTGAGCCAGTTAGCCAGCTTTGCCAGTCAGCCAGCCAGCTAGTCAGCCAGTCAGTCAGCCAGCCAGCCAGCCAGCCAGCCAGCCAGCCGGCCAGTGCTGATGAGAAGTTGGGAAATGGGAAGTGAAATGGTGGACTTGTGAGTCATCATAGCCCTGTCACTTCAAACAGCAGAGCGCTCAAAGCTCCCGCTTCGTGTCTCCGCCGCCAGATGGCCTAACGAGCAGGAGCAGGTCAGGATGTGGGACCCGGAGATGCTAAATTGCTACCATTCACTTTTCTCTCCCCCACAGGTACTAGAAAGACAACTTTGACACTGATAAAGTGTGTCTGATGGGTGAAGTGAAGTGTGTATAGGTCAAATTAAACAGGGTGTAAAGTTGGGAGATGGTGATATGCTTTTATAAAAGGTTTGGAATTTATTATAATGTTGCTTTCAGTTAGTTGGAGGCCGAGATTGTGCAGGGTGTACTTGTGTGTTTTTATTGTTTTGTAACCATATGTTCCCAGACCGACTGCCCAAACGTCTCTCTCTCTCTCTTTCTCTCTCTCTCTCTCTCTCTCTCTCTCTCTCTCTCTCTCTCTCTCTCTCTCTCTCTCTCTCTCTCTCTCTCTCTCTCTCTCTCTCTCTCTCTCTCTCTCTCTCTCTCTCTTTTCTCTTCTCTCTCTCTTCTCTCTTTCTCTCTCTTCCCTTCTTTCCATCTCTTAATTTCTCCCTCTTTTCCATCATTGCTCTTCAGTTCAATTCAATTCAAAAGGCTTTAATGGCATGTGAAACATATGTTTACATTGCCAAAGCAAGTGAAATAGATAATAAATAAAAGTGAAATAAACAATAAAAAATGAACAGTAAACATTACACTCACACATGTTTCAAAGGAATAYAGACATTTCAAATATCATATTATGTCTATGTACAGTGTTATAATCACGTGTAAACAGTTAAAGTACAAAAGGGAAAATAAATAAACATAAATATGGGTTGTATTTACAATGGTGTTTGTTCATCACTGGTTGCCCTTTTCGTGTGGCAACAGGTCACAAATCGTTCCCCCTCTCTCTCCCTTAATCTCCCTTCCCCTGTTCAGAAGAGCATGCATCACTTTCAAATTCATGACAACGAATAAGCTCTTTCCTGTAAACTCTACATTAGTTGGCCCTGGATTGAGTGTGTGATGTCTCATTCCACGTGTTACCAATTTCAACCTCTTGGCTGTGCTCCAACATTGTGTATGCTGGAATAATTTCTTTAACCCACATCAACCTGCTCATGTCTTTCTAGTGATACAAATATTTTTGCAATAATCTATTTTTCTGTAGTGAATTGGAACTGCTGATATTATTTTGTAAAATGACTAATTGATTGATGCACACTTTTGCATTACAGCTATTAGAATAGGTTCTTATGTATGTCTGCTATGCTAGTACAGCCCACATATATTGGAATGAATAAATTAACTTCAAACACCATAGATAGACCGTAATGCATCACGTTTTCCTTGGTGCGATCTGAACACTTTGGTTGCGCAAAGAAATGTGTATTTTCAACACAAGGTGGCGACACATCGAGCACTGATCAGAGCCAGATGGCTCGTGCAAGACAAGCCGCTCAGACAGACGTTTTGTAAGCGTGCGCTTAGAGCGCGAAAGAAAGCAGTGGGACTCCGGCGGTCAGAGAGAGAGGAGACAGGGAAAGAGAAAGAACTCCGTGCGTTCTACTACACACAGTCACAGGATAAGGACGAGTGCGTAGACAGTTATTATAGACATTTTTGTGTCTTCTTTTTAAATCAACATTTGCACGTGAGATTACGGTTGTAGTGGATGTAAAGGAACTATAATAGAATCGGAGGAATGTATCCAGCTAGAGCAACAGTGACCCACCGTCTTCCGAGATGTCAGCTCCACATTATCCGAACCATCGTGCTACTCCTGGCTGTCCTAGAGATGACTGCGACCCGTAAGAATGTGACTTTATTACAGTGTTACAATGTCATATTATCTGAAACACACGCACATTTGAATGCCGTGCATTTTCATATTTGATGCCATTCGTATGGTGATATATAGGCTATTGGTCACTAGCCGTTAGCCTGTCGATTTATTCGATTGACGTGTCTCTCTGCAAAATATTTCCTTTCCTCTTTTTATTTGTTTTTTTCGTTAATAAAAAAAATGTCASATGGTTATATGGACATTCAATTCGTTGTATTGTTGGCCTTCAAAATAAGTTACTTGGTTGCACATAATATCTTCATTGATCAAGTATTGTTTACCGCCAAGTCTTTTATATTTTAAACAAAGCCAATTTAAACATTGATTTATAATCGCCAGTATATTGAAATACAAAGGGACTCTTCTTCTCCAGTCATGATGAAGAGGATAACTATCTCAGTCCCAGCTGGAGGTCCATTGTGAGTGTCGATCCATTTGTGATTTAAAGCAAACTCAGCAATACAATGCTGACTGATGCTGAGAGTAATGAAGTTCTTCGAAAGGGAATAAAATGTCTTTGTTGGAACAGACTCACTCCATCAGAAATGTAAGGCTAATCACTGTAGTCAAATAACAAACAGTAGCCTAGCTAGACTTGTCGTGTGTCTAAATGTATTGTCTTGCAAAGTTGTCTTCTACTATCTCTATAGATAGTACCTTGTCCTGCATACACTGGCAGTGAGGAAGTTAATATATCATGTTGTTTACATTTCTGTCACAACAGTTGTGATTTCAGGGACATAAAGTGACTTTATAGCTAATAATATCCTTTCACTAAGTCATCACAAAGCCAAACAATCATTCTCCTCCCCACACTTAACCTGTGAAAGGTTATAAACATCCTGTGGCTTTATATAAGCTTTATAACAGCTGTCTAGCCGAGGCAGGTGCCCAGATGGTGTCAAGTAGTTTCCATTAGGGACGGAAATTGCCAGGGACCTCACGATATGATATTATCACGATACTTAGGTGGCGATACGATATGTATTGCGATTCAACGATCCTCGTGATTCTATATGTGTTGCTATTCAATACTGTGATTTTATTGTGATTCGACGTTGTTCACCATATGTCTGCTGCAGAGGGACTAACTAACGCAAAAATAATATTGCAATATTGTCAATATGATACATTGTTTCCCCTAGGATTTTTTTCAGCAGCGGTGGCAAAGTTATTGTGGGGGGTGGGGGCTTAGTGGGCATGGCCAATGGCGTGAACAATTTTAGAGGCCCTCCTCTTGGCCACAGATTTAGCTGTTTTAAAGTTAATTTCCTGCAATTCTACACATGTTGACATGGGGCTGAGAGAAAATGTGCAGTTTTAAAGTTAATTTCCTGCAATTCTACACATNCATGGGGCTGAGAGAAAATGTGCAGTTTTAAAGTTAATTTCCTGCAATTCTACACATGTTGACATGGGGCTGAGAGAAAATGTGCAGTTTTAAAGCTCATTTCCTGCAATTCTATACATTTCTTCCAGGGCTTATGCCTTGTTCTTGTTCTTGTGCTCTGAGTGACTCATTTTAGATTGTCCCCGTCTGTCTAGTTTTTGTTTTGGTGGTTGTTAGTTCTCAAAGATGATCTTAGAAATACATAGCTCCATTATCCTTTCTAAATACTTTATATCAGGTTTTAGTCATTTAAGTTTACACTGAAAACGTTTTACTATCCCATTTTTTAATCATTTTTTTTGGGGTGGCGGCAACGATTTAGCAGCGGCGGCACGTCGCTGCTAAATGAATATAGGGGAAACACTGCGATACGATGCAATATATCGTCAAAAATAATATTTGATATGTAACTATTGATTTTATTTCCCCATCACTAGTTTCCACAGTTTAAAAGTTTGGAAGAGAGGTGCTGTCATTGGACAATTTTGGTTTGCCCTCTTGTGAATCGAATAGGATTTTAGTTTGTTACCCAGTTTGTCTATGTGTTATTAATTGCCTGCTAGAGGATGTGTCTAGGTTTGTTTGGATTACACCAGTCCTCCCTATTGGATTGGTATATTATTTTCAAAGGTTGGAGGAGGCAGTAAGGCCATATTCTGACATGCCACTCTCTCTTAGACTAGTGTCAGGAGCCAGGAATGGTAATCCAAGACACATGACTGGATGGGTTATGCGTTCATCAAATAAGATTTTATGATAGAACAGGAAAAGGGGAGGGCGGATCAAACCCTCGTAACCATTTCATATCTCCACTTCTTCAGCAGACTGGAAAAGAGGAGTAGAAGGAAACACATTATGAATCTGCCATGACACAGAGTCTCTTACATGTCATAACAGTCACAGGGCTATCAATCATTTGGGTGGAACTGCCTCGGGTACAGATTTCAACAAGACAGAACTGTTGACACTAAAGGCACTTTGCCTCTGAAAAAACTCACACCGTCTGGACTGCAGTCTCTGTCTCTCGCAGGAAGCCTCCTGTCCTCTTCCTCAGCTCTGATAGCTGAGCTCTTAGCCCCCTCTTCTGTCTCTCCTCCTAATGCATGGTACTGTAACTCAGCCATCCATTGCTGCATCTTTAAAAGCCTTCTCAGACGTTCAGGAATGTGAAGGAACTATATGTGTGAAACAGATGTAATGGTTGTAGTGTATGTATGTGTGCATGTGTGTGTGTGTGCCTTCGCCTGCGCGCGTGTGTGTGTTTGTGACAGTTTGGGTCCAGTGTGAAGCATCTGGAAAGATAATAAAGTCACACACCTTCTATGAATCAGTCCTCAGTCATAAATCATACACTTCTCAGCTGGTCCCTCGTTACTTTCAAACAACGGTGTGTAAAACATGTCATGCATTAGCAATTACCTACTTACCTTTTGTTATTCACATCATATGTTTGCCAAGTTTATATGGCTGTATTGCTCAACATACACCATGTTTTGAAGATGATGTCTTGTCTTGGCTAATTGTTTAAGTGGTGGTTACTTACAGTAATAGATGGTTATACAATTCTTACTCAGTTATTATTTTGTTCAGTGTTACATTAAACTGATGGCCAGATATGAGAAACAGAAATATGAACTTGAATGCACTATCAGGCATCCATTTTTAATTTAATTTGTTTACCCTCCCCACTGGGCACACACTGGTTGAATCAACGTTGTTTCTGCATCATTTCAATGAAATTACGTTGAACCAACGTGGAATAGATGTTGAATTAACGTCTGTGCCCAGTGGTTCTCCTCAAGTTGTGGTTGTTGTGTGTTTGGGTTTGTAGTGTAACAACTGGCAGCAGCAGTAGAGCTACTGATTACTTTCATTACTGACTTCCGCTTGTGTTTCCCAGCGCAATGACATCATTAAATCAAATCAAATTGTATTTGTCACATGCGCCGAAAACAACAGGTATAGATAGACCTTACCGTGAAATGCTTACTTACAAGCCCTTAACCTACAATGCAGTTCAATAAATAGAGTTAAGAAAACATTTGCTCAATAAACTAAAGACTGTAAAGAAAATTAGATCACAAGTGTTTCCTATCGATCTTCGATAGCATACCAGTGGCACTATTATTTCCATAGACTGGCAACCAGGCATGTTAGGCGACTACTGAAGATACTATCCAGTAGCCTACTGTTGGTGAGGGAAAACAACATCATTGTGGGTGGTTTTGCAATATGACCCAGAGGTTTGTTTCTTAGATATTAGATTGTGATAAATAGGTTCTGTAAATTGCAATAGATTGCAGTTTTACTGTAAGTTATTCCTTCTTACAACCGCATGATATTTTCATCTAAAAGCCTTCTAAGAAACAACCCCCACGGAAAGCTAAGCCGAGTGTTTTTCTGGTTGGGAGTCTTGACTCTTGGGAGACTATGATTCATTGAGGCTAAACATTGTTCACTCTCATGTCATATCCTCATTTGGTCTCTGCTCTCTCTGGGCTAGAGAGAGGGTTTGATAAAGTTTCTCCACTGCGATCTGAAGCCAAGCATGGAAACCCCTTTCCTGCAATTACTGTCTGCCTGCACTGCACAGCGGAGGTGAGAGCATGGCAGAGAGAACATCTCCTCTGGATATCTAGGGACTCAAAGAGTGGTTGGCTTTTTGCTGTAGATTAGAAGCATCCTCTTTGACATACATATTCTTTAGAGCTCGTAGTGGAGCTAAGGGCCTAACTTCCTTTCCTTGTGTCAACAATTATCCTAAATAATCAGTTCTTTGATAGAAGAACGACACTCATTATTTAAGTAAAGTGTGCTGTTATTAGATATGCACCTTATGGGTTGTATTAGGAAATGCCTTGTAGTAAAAAGAGATATACATTTTGACTTTTCAAATTACAATTTTCCTCGCTTAGTAGCATTTATCCGGGTTAATACGTGGGGCCATGCTATATTTCATTTCACAGGAGCGGGAATGAAACATTACTTTTTAAATTCAGCTGTAAATGTGTCAGTGTAAATCTCTAAAACCTGTTTGCATTGCTTTAAGGACTTATGGAACCCCGTCGCATGCAGACTGGTAATTCTCTCACCACCCACAATTAGGCCTTTGAACATTGCCACACTGTCTTAGAGCTGATAAATACCCAATCTTAACGGGCTTTTAAAAAATAAATAAATAAATGCTGCTTATCAGTCAACAGAGGATTGTGACAGGCAGTGTCAAGCAGAGGAGAGGAGAGCATAGGAGAGGAGAGGAGAAAAGAGCAGAAGAGAAGAGAGCATAGGAGAGGAGCGGAGAGTGGAGGAGAGTGGAGTAGAGGGGAGAGGAGAGCGGAGGAGAGCAGAGGAGTGGAGAGCAGAGGAGAACAGAGGAGAGGAGAGGAAAGTGGAGTAGAGGGGAGAGGAGAGCAGATAAAATCGTTCACTATCTTTACGTTCTTATCGTATCAGGAACTGGAAGTAGAAGACTAACTCTGACTGTTTTTCCATCTCAGTTTTCTTACTTCGCCAACTTAGTTTGCGGCAGGGGACTGGTTAGCGTTAGGGGAAAAATAATAAAGGAAAATACTATTTGACAAAATTCACTATTTATTTTCACTACAATATACTACTATTATCTCTCCTATTCTACACAATACATATCACTATTTTATTTACTACTCGTTGCGGCGCGAACTCTGGACATATCTCTGTATTTGTCTCAATGACAATTAACCATTGACCACCCATCTACTGGAGCTCTCTACAATTCTCATTCCCCTGCAATAATAAAGCTGATCCACCCTGAAAAAAAATATATTCAATACCATACATCTGGATATTTACTATGTTTCTTGCTAGCTTGGACGATGACCAGCTTTGGTTGACCGACAGTCCGCTAGAGGCTTTTTTATCACGTTACCCAGCACACTACGCAACTTATATCAAATCTACAGTCTTACTCTGTATTTTATCACCTTTTTGCAACACACTGAATCTAGGGATACGAAAACATATCAGTGCAGTCTCACACTTGCTCATTTTCATTCTCACTTCGAGATCCCATCCGTCTCTCTTTTTTGTTCTCTTCACGCCAGACCAACTAAACCAACCACTTTCTGTCTTCAACTTAAGACACTTCAAGATAGTACTCAAGTTCTAAAAGCTCACTAAAGTTCTACTCTTTCCCACTTACGAACTCAACAACGGTCTCTCAATCCTCATTTGTCCATCACTATACAATGTATCTCATCCACCACCCCAATAACAACCTGTACGTATCGGTCAGATTATGTCCAGTCGGAAGCATCATACACGCTCTCTGGTATGAGCTTGAGGGCACACAACTACACCACTGGAGGCTACATTCCTTGTACGGTTCCACACCTTCACACTCTGGTTTAGAACTCTGAATCTAACACCCTTCACATCGCTTCTATCATTTCTCCTTCCTCACACCACTGCTGGTTGTAACTGTTAGACTCTTCAGCTCCACAACGAACGCACACACTGGTGGATGCCACTTGATTTATAGTGGAGGCTTTACATGATAGTCCATATGAATACTGCTCGCAGCCCCTTCTCCGTTTCCCTCTTATCTTGTCACCCTTTACTCATTCTCTCCGCACCCGTGTGTCTTCTACTTGCTCTAAGTTCTCCACCAGTCTGAGTGGATTATCTTGCTTCTTATCCGCGCATCTTGCGATATCTCTCGCTTTCTCGTCAACCCTCTCTCGTTCTGCTCCCACCACCTCTCTCTTTCTCTCTCCCACCCCTCTCTTTCTCTCCCCACAACCTCCCATCCGAACTCTCTTTCTCTCCCACCCCTCTCTCTTTCTCTCCAACCCCTCTTCTCACGTCCTCTCACCCATCTCTCTTTCTCTCCCACCCCTACTCTCTTCTCTCCCACCCCTCTCTCTTCTCTCCCACCTCCTTCTCTTTCTCTCCCACCCCTCCTCTTTTCTCTCCCCTTCCTCCTCTTTCTCTCCACCCAACTCTCTTTTCTCTACACCTCCTCTCTCTTTCTCTCCACCCTCTCTACTTTCTCTACCCACCCCCTTCTCTTACTTTCTCCCACCTCTCTTCTCCTCCCACCCCTCTCTCTTTCTCTCCCACCCATCTCTCTTGATACTCTCCCACCCCTCTCTTTTCATTCCCACCATCCTCTTCTTCACCCTCTCCTCTCCTTACCCCTCTCTCTAATTCTCTACCCACCCCTCTCTCTTCTCTACCCCCTTCCTTTCAATCTCAGTCCCTCTCTTCTCACCCACCCCTCTCCTTTTCCTCTCACCATCCCTCTCTTTCCCTCTCCCACCCCTCTCTTTTCTCTCCCACCATCTCTCTACTTTTCTCCCACCCCTCTCTCTTTCTCTCCCACCCACCTCTACTCCACCCTCTCTTTATCTCCCACCCCTTACATTCTTTCTCTCCACCACCTCTCTCTTTCTCTCCCACCCACCCTATCTCGCACCTTCTCTTCCTCTCTCCACCCACTCTCTCCTTTCTCTCCCACCCCTTCTCTTTTCTCCCCCATGCTTCTCCACCCCATCTCTCTTTCTCCTCCCACCCCTCTCTCTTTCTCCTCCCACCGCACATAGGTGCGCTTGATCTTAAATTACTAGGGGTCCCGTCGGCATGGAGCGCCTCTTGTCCTCGACATCTTTTGGTCCCCTCTCTCTTCTCTCCACCTCCTCACCATCTCCTTCTTCCCTCTTCGTCACCCTCTTAATAACTGATCGCCACCCACTCTCTTCTTCCTCCACCCTGTCTCTCTCTCCCACCCCTCTCTCTTTCTCTCCTAACACCCGCTCTCCCACCTGGACGATTCCAGGTGTATCGGGGCTCTAGCTCATGAGTTGCATCCCCGAAAGGACGCGAGCAACTTCTCTCGTCTCTCCACCGTAGTCCTCTCTCTCTTCCACCCCCTCTCTCATTCTCTCCCCGTACCCGGCTCTCTCTTTCTTCTTCCCACCCATCTCTCTGTCTCTCCCATCTTCTCCGCCCCTCTCTCTTTCCTCCTCCCCTACCTTCTCGTTCCTCTCTCCGCTTCTCTTCTCTTCCATTCCCGGCCCATGACCTCTCCTTTCCATCCTGCCCCACCCTCCCTCTTCTCTCCCCTCTCATCATTCTCCCACCCCATCGTCTCTTATCTCCCCCTCTTCTCTCTCCAACTGCCAACTTTCTGCTCACCCTATCATCTACCTCACTTCTTTCTAGTATGTCGACCCGTCTCCCAGTCTCCACCTCTTTTTCCACCCCTCTTTCTCCACCCTCCTGTTCTCTCCCCACCCTTTCCACCTCCTTGTACCCTTTTTTCTACGACTCATGGCTCCTTCTCTCCCAACTTTTCTTCTTCCACCCATCTCTTCTTTCTTCCACCCTCTCCTCTCCACCACCTATCTCTCTTTTCTCCCCCTCCACTCTCTCACCACCCTCTGCTCTTTTTCCCACCCATCTCTCTTCTCGTCCCACTCCCTCTCTCTTTCTTCCCCTCAGTCCTGTCTCCCATCCCTCTTCGTCTTTACTCTCCGCATCCCCTCTCTTTCTCTCCCACCCCTCTCTCTTTCTCTCCATCCTCTCTCTTTCTCTCCCCACCCATCTCTCTTTCTCTCCCACCCCTCTCTCTTTCTCTCCCACCCATCTTCTTTCTCTCCATCCTCTCTCTTTCCTCCCACCCATCTCTATTTCTCTCCACCCCTCTCTTCTCTCCCCACCCCTCTCTCTTTCCTCCATCATCCATCTCTCTCTCTCTCTCTCCCCCCTCTATCTCTATATATATTTTTATTATTTCTCCCTTTTCTTTTCCAAACCTCCTCAGGGATGACTCTCTTTGCTGGTCTCTCTTTTATTTCTCTTTCTTTCATTTTCAAAATCAAATCAAATCAAAGTTTATTTGTCACGTGCACCGAATACAACAACAGTGTAGATCTTACAGTGAATTGCTTACTTACAGGCTCTAACCAATAGTGCAAAAAAGGTATTAGGTGAACAATAGGTAAGTAAAGAAATAAAAACAACAGTAAAAAGACAGTGAAAAAATAACAGTAGCGAGAGCTATATACAGTAGCGAGGCTATAAAAGCAGTGAGGCTACATACAGACACTGGTTAGTCGGGCTGATTGAGGTAGTATGTACATGTAGATATGGTAAAGTGACTATGCATATATATGCACAGAGAGTATCAGTAGCGTAAAAGATGGTGGCGGTGGTGGGTGGCGGGACCAATTCAGATAGCCCGGTTAGCCAATGTGCGGGAGCACTGGTTGGTCGGCCAATTGAGGTAGTATGTACATGAATGTATAGTTAAAGTGACTATGCATATATGATAAACAGAGAGTAGCAGCAGCGTAAAAGAGGGGGGGGGGGGGGGGGGCACACAGTGCAAATAGTCCGGGTAGCCATTTGATTACCTGTTCAGGAGTCTTATGGCTTGGGGGTAAAAACTGTTGAGAAGCCTTTTCATCCTAGACTTGGCACTCCAGTACCGCTTGCCACTGCGGTAGTAGAGAGAATAGTTTATGACTGGGGTGGCTGGGCTTTGACAATTTTTAGGGCCTTCCTCTGACATCGCCTGGTGTAGAGGTCCTGGATGGCAGGCAGCTTAGCCCCAGTGATGTACTGGCCGTACGCACTACCCTCTGTAGTGCCTTGCGGTCGGAGGCGAGCAATTGCCGTACCAGGCAGTGATGCAACCAGTCAGGATGCTCTCGATGTTGCAGCTGTAGAACCTTTTAGGATCTCAGGACCATGCCAAATCTTTTTTAGTTTCCTGAGGGGGATAGGAGTTGTCGTGTCCTCTTCACGAGTGTCTTGGGTGTTGGACCATTCTAGTTTTGTCCGTGATGTGGACACCAGGGACTTGAAGCTCTCAACCTGCTCCACTACAGCCCCGTCGATGAGAATGGGGGTGTGCTCGTCTCCTTTTCCCGTAGTCCACAATCATCTCCTTAGTCTTGGTTACGTTGAGGGATGGTTGTTATTCTGGCACCACCCGGCCAGGTCTCTGACCTCCTCCCTATAGCTGTCTCGTCGTTGTCGGTGATCAGGCCTACCACTGTTGTGTCGTCTCCAAACTTAATGATGGTGTTGGAGTCGTGCCTGGCCATGCAGTCATGGGTGAACAGGGAGAACAGGAGGGGACTGATCACGCCACCCTGGCGGGCTCCAGTGTTGA
>NC_036856.1:36113010-36124294 GCF_002910315.2 Salvelinus sp. IW2-2015 | reverse complement strand
GGATCAGCGTGGCAGATGTGTTGCTACCTACCCTCACCACCTGGGGGCGGCCCATCAGGAAGTCCAGGATCCAGTTGCAGAGGGAGGTGTTTTGTCCCAGGATCATTATCTTAGTGATGAGCTTTGAGGGCACTATGGTGTTGAACGCTGAGCTGTAGTCAATGAATAGCATTCTCACATAGGTGTTCCTTTTGTCCAGGTGGGAAAGGGCAGTGTGGAGTGCAATAGAGATTGCATCATCTGTGGATCTGTTTGGGCGGTATGCAAATTGGAGTGGGTCTAAAGTTTCTGGGATAATGGCGTTGATGTGAACCATTACCAGCCTTTCAATGCACTTCATGGCTACGGACGTGAGTGCTACGGGTCTGTAGTCATTTAGGCAGGTTGCCTTTGTGTTCTTGGACACAGGGACTATGGTGGTCTGCTTGAAACATGTTGGTATTACAGACTCAATCAGGGACATGTTGAAAATGCCAGTGAAGACACCTGCCAGTTGGTCAGCACATGCCTGGAGCACACGTCCTGGTAATCCGTCTGGCTCCGCAGCCTTGTGAATGTTGACCTGTTTAAAGGTCTTACTCACGTCGGCTACGGAGAGCGTGATCACACAGTCGTCCGGAACAGCTGATGCTCTGATGCATGCCTCAGTGTTGCTTGCCTCAAAGCGAGCATAGAAGTGATTTAGCTCGTCTGGTAGGCTCGTGCCACTGGGCAGCTCGCGGCTGTGCTTCCCTTTGTAGTCTGTAATAGTTTGCAAGCCCTGCCATATAAGACGAGCATCGGAGCCGGTTTAGTATGATTCAATATTAGCCCTGTATTGACGCTTTACCTGTTTGATGGTTCGTAGCAGGGCATAGCATGATTTCTTATAAGCTTCCGGGTTAGAGTCCCGCACCTTGAAAGCGGCAACTCTACCCTTTAGCTCAGTGCGAATGTTGCCTGTAATCCATGGCTTCTGGTTGGGGTATGTACGTACAGTCACTGTGGGGACGACGTCCTCGATGCACTTATTGATAAAGCCAGTGACTGATGTGGTGTACTCTTCTTTTTCTTTTTCTTTTTTTTCTTTTATCCCCTTTTCTCCCCAATTTTCGTGGTATCCAATCGCTAGTAATTACTATCTTGTCTCATTGCTACAACTCCTGTACGGGCTCGGGAGAGACGAAGGTCGAAAGCCATGCGTCCTCCGAAGCACAACCCAACCAAGCCGCACTGCTTCTTAACACAGCGCGCCTCCAACCCGGAAGCCAGCCGCACCAATGTGTCGGAGGAAACACTGTGCACCCGCCCCCCTCGGTTAGCGCGCACTGCGCCCGGCCCGCCACAGGAGTCGCTGGAGCGCGATGAGACAAGGATATCCCTACCGGCCAAACCCTCCCTAATCGCCTTCGGCAGATCCTAACGAGGCATCCCGCTCGGTGTCCTCTGGGCCTGCGTCTCTTCCACTTGCAAATAACTGGGATGTTGGCCTTGTCGGGTGTTTGGAGTATGTCCTGTGCGTCCTGCTTACTGAAGAAAAAATCTTTGTCTAATCCGAGGTGAGTGATCGCTGTCCTGATATCCAGAAGCTCTTTTTTGCCGTAAGATACGGTTGCAGAAACATTATGTACAAAATAAGTTACAAATTACTCGAAAAAACCCACATAATAGCATGTGGGCGCCCGTAAAACTGCTGCCATTTCTTCCGGCGCCATTTTGCCATCACTCCATCTTTCTCTTTTTGTCTTTAATTTCTGTCCCTCTCCGTCATGGTGTAGCAGCACTACTGGACCTGGCTCGTGTAGTACTGTACCTGACTCGTGTAGTACTGTATCTGGCTCGTGTAGTACTGTACCTGACTCGTGTAGTACTGTACCTGGCTCGTGTAGTACTGTACCTGGCTCGTGTAGTACTGTACCTGGCTTGTGTAGTACTGTACCTGACTCGTGTAGTACTGTACCTGACTCGTGTAGTACTGTACCTGGCTCGTGTAGTACTGTACCTGGCTTGTGTAGTACTGTATCTGGCTCGTGTAGTACTGTATCTGGCTCGTGTAGTGTTCAGTTTGGCCATGGATCCACGCTTGGCTGCTGTTATCTGAGTTGACTGGCAGGCTGTTCTTGGCATGGCTGTGTGTGTTTACTCACTGCGTTCTGAGTGAGAGGAAAAAGGCAGAAAGGAATGGATGTTCAGCGACAGCTTTGGGCTTTCCCAATCCAGCTCCTGTTCTGTTCTCTCCCCTACCTCAGACCTTCTGCTGGGGCTGTGAAAACCACTGCACCATCAGTTTAGTCCCATGAATTAGAAATGTGTTACAAGGCATCACTTTATATTGATTAATTGGTAGAATCCTGTTTTTGAAGCATTTGTCATGATTCTGTGTTAATGTTCTCGCTTTATGCTGAAAGGTCATGTTTATTTCCCTCTTCACAGCTCTCACTCTCTCTCTTTATTTCTGTTTTTCCCTTTGTCTTCTTATTTATCTCGCTCTCTTTCCCCCCCCTCTCTCCTTTCCCCCCTCCCTCTCTCTCCCCCCATCTCTTCTCTCTCTCTCTCTCCCCCCATCTCTCTCTCTCCCCCATCCTCTCTCTCTCTCTCTCTCTCTCCCCCCATTCTCTCTCTCTCTCACGTGTTTGTCGAGGTAGCACTCTCCTCTCTACAGGTGTTTCTGATGAGAATAGCGTCTGTCCAACTAACTTCCCATGAAGCACTCTAAGTGCTAAAACAGGCCAGTTTGGATTGCAGGAAATTAAATTTTACGGGCGTCTAATGATTTGTGTTCGTTACGGAGCTATGTTAGGGCAACGTTTCCTTATCTACCATACTTCCTTATTGCCACAGTCTCTGTGASCAGAGGGGAGGACATAGGGGTACGAGGGCAAAGTTGATTTGGTGGTACACTGTACTATACATTGTTTGGTGCTTTTTTGTTCTATATATAGCTAGTATCCCGACATGACAAAGTAGATTCAAGACTTAAAATGTGTAGCCGACTTTGCAGACTGTGTGTGTCTGAGTGTGTCTATGTCCCTGTGTGTGTCTCTCTGTCCTAGCCCTAGATGTATGGCTTTCTGGGTTCATTGCGAGGCTAGAGTCTAAACATGCATGACCCTGCTTGGCCTCCACATTAAGCTGTTTAGGAATTCTCCACCTCTATTCACCCCTGTTTGTTTAACATATAAAAGTGTGTTTAACTCTCCTTCTTTATTGGTTGGTAATTACTATCAGTAGCCATAGAAACTATAATCCRGTTGTAGTCTGAAGTCTAGGAATTCTCTTCTCTTTGAAGATTAGTTCTTTTAAAGAGGGTTAGGTCTAAGCCAGTGGTTGAAAAAGCCGACTCTGGACACCATGTACTTTATGCTGTTGTGGATCTATGAGACATTTATAACGGGATTGGGAAAGTCTAGGCCGTTCTTATCCCACTGTTCTGGAATGATAATTGATGCTTGGTCGATTTGTTTTGCTTCTGTGCATCAAAGGAGGGATGACCAAAGTTGCGTCATGAGTAATCTGCCTCTGTCTTGGGACACCTGGAAGAGTTTGTGTAGTTTGAGAAAGAGGAAAGAGGATGTTTCTTCTCTGCTGTAGACTCTTAACCCATCAAATGAGCATTGATTGGAAGAAGTCAGTTGAATATTTGGTTGTAAAACAAATATAGAGTATTACTTTACTGACTGAGGCCCTTTGGAAGAGAGGAAGGGAAGGGGAAAATGGCGGTAGGAGAGAACACAGGAGACCAGTGATAGCCGGGCAGTGGCACACATTTCAGCATGTTTCAAATAAACGCCGGATCTAAATTAATTAGGGGGGTTACCATGAATTACCATGAATTGTTTACGAGGTTTAATGTTTGATTTGTTACATTAAATAATTCAGTAATATGACTCGAAAAAATTATGGCAATCCTCCGTTTTTATTAGAGGTTGACCGATTAATTAGGGCCGATTTCAAGTTTTCATAASAATCGGTAATCAGCATTTTTGGACGCCGATTACATTGCACTCCACGAGGAGACTGCGTGGCAGGCTGACCACCTGTTACGCGAGTGCAGCAATGAGCCAAGGTAAGTTGCTAGCTAGCATTAAACTTATCTGATAAAAAACAATCAATCTTAACATAATCACTAGTTAACTACACATGGTTGATGATATTACTAGTTTAACTAGCTTGTCCTGCGTTGAGTATAATCGATGCGGTGCCTGTTGATTTATCATCGAATCACAGCCTACTTCGTCAAATGGGTGATGATTAAACAAGCGCATTCGCGGAAAAAAAACACTGTTGTTACACTAATGTACTTAACTATAAATATCAATGCCTTTCTTAAAATCAATACACAAGTATATCTTTTTTTACCTGCATATTTAGTTGAAAGAAATTAATGTTAGCAGGCAATATTAACTAGGGAAATTGTGTCACTTCTTTTGCGTTCTGTGCAAGCAGAGTCAGGGTATATGCAGCAGTTTGGGCCCCCTGGCTCGTTGCGAACTGTGTGAAGACCATTTCTTCCTGACAAAGACCGTAATTCATTTGCCAGAATTTTACTTAATTATGACATAGCATTGAAGGTTGTGCAATGTAACAGCAATATTTAGACTTAGGGATGCCACCCGTTCGATAAAATACGGAACGGTTCCTTATTTCACTGAAAGAATAAACGTTTTGTTTTCGAAATTATACTTTACGTATTTGACCATATTAATGACCTAAGGCTCYTATTTCTGTGTGTTTATTATATTATAATTAAGTCTATGATTTGAAATTTGATAGAGCAGTCTGACTGAGCGGTGGTAGGCAGCAGCAGGCTCGTAAGCATTCATTCAAACAGCACTTTCCTGCGTTTGCCAGCAGCTCTTCGCAATGCTTGAAGCACAGCGCTGTTTATGACTTCAAGCCTATCAACTCCCAAGATTAGGCTGGCAATACTATAGTGCATATAAGAACATCCAATAGTCAAAGGTATATGAAATATAAATGGTATAGAGAGAAATAGTCCTATAATTCCTATAATAACTACTACCTAAAACTTCTTAACTGGGAATATTGAAGACTCCTGTTAAAAGGAACTAACAGCTTTCATATGTTCTCATGTTCTGAGCAAGGAACTTAAARGTTAGCTTTTTTACATGGCACATATTGCACTTTTACTTTCTTCTCCAACACTGTGTTTTTGCATTATTTGAACCAAATTGAACATGTTTCATTATTTATTTGAGACTAAATCGATTTTATTTATTTATTATATTAAGTTCAAATAAAAGTGTTCATTCAGTATTGTTGTAATTGTCATTATTACAAAATATATATAAAAATCGTCCGATTAATCGGTATCGGCCTTTTTTGGTCCTCCAATAATCGGCATCGGTATCGGCATTGAAAAATCATAATCGGTCAACCTCTAGTTTTATCGCTAGTAAGAAACTGCTAGCCATTAGCTGCTAACAGCTGAGAACAGTCAACAACTTTGTGAGTACAGATCCCCGGAAATCAATCAATCGCCCTCGAAGTAAGAACTGACGAAAAAACACAGTCGAAGATGATAATAATTATTCTGTCATGAAAGTAAATTTTTTCATAAATAGTGGCATACTAAGACAAAATACTCCCCTCTCCCACTCTCTCCATACTCCCCTCTCCCACTCTCTCCATACTCCCCTCTCCCACTCTCTCCATACTCCCCTCCAAACTCCCCTCTGCCTCTCTCTCTCCATACTCCCCTCCCCCTCTCCCCCTGTCCTCTGCTCTGTGGTGAGTAGAGATAACTCTGTGACCAAGGAATCCACTAATAAAGGGCTAAAATTGGTTCATTCTGAGTGATCATTATCCAAGGTCTCAGCGGCGGCCCACGAAGACTCTGCCCAAGTATGTGCCGACAGAGGGGAACCAATGCTGATATACAGTGTAGGAACAGGCTGGACCAGACTGGAACCAGGCTGAGATCCAAGTCTACTACTCCTTAGGGAGTTAGAGCTCCCCCAACCCCTTGGAAAACGCCCTCAAACCTGGGAAAGAAATCTCACCCACCTCAATGTTACCTGCGTAGTCACAAAGGCTTTACAAAGGATGGAAGCTCTTCTGGCTTGATGTGCTAACCAGTGAGTGATCATTTTGAAGGGGAGCCCTGATTTCTCCATTTGTCTGTCCATTCTCAAAGGTTTTTACTTGAGACGAGATCCACTTAAGCTGGATGTGTTAACCAGAATACAGTATACTGGCTGGATGTGTTAAACAGAAACCAGTATACTGGCTGGATGTGTTAACCAGAATACTGTATACTGGCTGGATGTGTTAAACCAGAATACTGTATACAGGCTGGATGTGTTAACCAGAATACAGTGTCTGAATGCTAATGGAAGGGTATGGACTGGTCATAGAATCTGACTTATATTGGATCCTTTGGTCTGGAGGTTCTGGATTGTGAGTAGACAGACTGAGTTCCCACAATCAGAGTACTCACACTCTGAGTACCCACAATCTGAGTACCCACAATCTGAGTACCCACAATCAGAGTACCCACAATCTGAGTACCCACAATCAGAGTACCCACAATCAGAGTACCCACAATCTGAGTACCCACAATCTGAGTACCCACAATCAGAGTACTCACAATCTGAGTACCCACAATCAGAGTACTCACACTCTGAATACCCACAACATGAGTACCCACAATCTCAGTACCCACAATCTGAGTACTCACAATCTGAGTACCCACAATCCGAGTACCCACAATCTGAGTGGCATGTGTTTGTGAGGGAGTGCGTGTGTGTTTGTGTGTGTGCAAGCGGGAGGTCGTGCGTGTGTGTGTATATGTGAGCCAAACCAGTGTATGATAAATACACCCTATAGTTCAGAAGAGCTCTTTCCCTCCCATATGGATGAAGGATGTAACAGGGACTCTGTGTTTACCCCCTGCCGGAGGAAGGGAATCTCGGCGAGGACGGTCCGGGAACGCTTCAGATCGACCAGGAATTCATACAATTATCCTGCAATGGCCTCCGCGGAATCTCTGAGGTTGATGCAAATCTGTTTAGGCGAAAATTTAGATTTCCCTTTGGAGCGGCCTTTTTCATATTTCCACTTGAACAGTTATTTAATTTCCCGTTAGATGTTTATCAAGCCTGGCACCAGGATTTTGGAGATGGCCCAAGTTCAGGTTCACTTATTGGTGCCTCTCTACCCCCAGTGCTGAGGCTTCTCTCTCTGAGCACATTGATTTCAGTAGTGTCTCTGAGTTTCAGAGAGACAGAGGGAGCGAAGGAGAGAGAGAGAGAGAGAGAGAGAGAGAGAGAGAGAGAGAGAGAGAGAGAGAGAGAGAGAGAGAGAGAGAGAGAGAGAGAGAGAGAGAGGGGGAGAAAGGGGCAGAGAAGGGAGACATCTTAGAGGGAATTATTTTTCTTTTTCTTGAATCTTTATTTAACTAGGCAAGTCAGTTATGAACAAAGGCAGCGCACAATTGTCCCAGCGTCTTTCGGGTTTGGCAGGTGTAGGCCATCATTGTAAATACGAATTTGTTCTTAACTGACTTGCCTAGTTAAATAAAACTTAAATAAAAAAGGGAGGGAGAAGGGATGCAGACTTGCCAACACGCATGCATTTTGCGTACCAACTACGCAATTCTCTGTCCATGTACGCAGGTATGAGATCCGAGTTAAAAGCACGCATAAATGAATAGGGCCTGATTTTTAAAATATATTTTAATAAAAAATAAATCCACTGAGTAAATCTGACATCCGGATTCTCGAGCTGCAACACACAGACATGTACGGAGTTTGTCAACGGACATGGATATTAATACATACTTATTCAACGTAGCTACCCGGTGTCTGCCAGTCCTGCTGTTTACTGTGATGCTGAGTTTGCCYACAGTCAGCTGTACGTAAAAACATGGACAAATCCCTTTTCGACTCCGTGTGTTGTGGAAAGGTAAACACTAATTGTTTCAAGCTAATGTTAGCGAACATAAGATGGACATTCAGTGGGCTCTAAAGTGCCAGCAGTTGACTCGCATTTGCTAGTGAAAGAAATTAAATGCAAATACGAAAAATAACTGGTCACACTTGTGCGAGTGTGATATACATTTAATTCTGCGTCCCATTACTTGTATTTTCCACGTAACATTACGAGGATCACGCAACCTGATAGACTGTAACTGTAATTATGATCCACGTCACAAAAAGCATTACAAAAGTATCAAAAATAAATATAAACATCTTAGCATTAAATGGATTTGGAAGTTTAGAAGACTGCGTGATTAAGAATGAATGAGTGTCCGGTATTAGCTATAGAGGCAATGCTTCTAAAATGCCGTGGCACTAGATTTGAGATTTTATCAATTTCGAAAATCTGAAATTATGTACGCGCTGCAAAGAAATCCAACAAGTACCTTTACATCGGCTGAAACAGCGGACTCTTCTAGCGAACAGCGTTCAGATTCCCTTTGCGGTAGCCTACTTAAACTTTGTGTAGCCAGTTTGCGGTCTGTGTCGATGCGATCATTTGTTTTTGTTTTTATGTTTTTAAATGGATTTTGCTTTTATGGTTGATTAGGAACCGTGTCTAAAAAGCCAATACTTGTGAGCTGGCCCTAGTGATTGGCCCTGTTTGAGAGGTGACAAGCGTTCCTCTACTATAGAGACTAAACTTGGGGGCATGTGCTAAGAAAAACTTGATTTGGTACAATTCTATAATTGCGATCAGACTCACAAACAGCGCACCGTGAGCGGGGGAAAGAAAACCCAAATTCGGCGCGTGCTATGTGCTGGAGTTGAATCTCCAATTTGCTGCGCGCGTCTGGTACTCTAAAAKGTTGGACAGGGTTGGCAGGTCTGGGATAGGGAGAAGGGGAAGAGATAGGTTAGAAGGGAGAAGGAAATTGAGAGAGCAATGTCTACGATGACTGAATGTATTCTCTCTCCCGCTGGTTTGGTTTCACGCCACTGCCTAATAGTTTTCCAAAGCATGAGAGACCGTTTACATGTACAGTAAGAGGGAACAGGAGGGAAAGACTCGGAGTAAAGATACTGGCGAGTCAGTGAAATAAAGAGGCGGGATATAGATACTGGCGAGTCAGTTAAATAAAGAGGCGGGATATAGATACTGGTGAGTCAGTGAAATAAAGAGGCGGGATATAGATACTGGTGAGTCAGTGAAATAAAGAGGCGGGATATAGATACTGGTGAGTCAGTTGAAATAAGAGGCGGGAATAAGATATGGTGGAGTCAGTGAACTTTCAGTGAAATGAAGCGGACCGGAGTAAGAAATGCTGATGAGCCAGTGAAATATAGAGGCGGGATATAGATGCTGATGAGCCAGTGAAATAAGAGGCGGGATATAGATGCTGATGAGCCAGTGAAATATAGAGGCGGAGTAAAGATACTGGTGAGCCAGTGAAATAAAGAGGCAGAGTAAAGATTCTGATGAGCCAGTTAAATAAAGAGGCAGAGTAAAGATGCTGATGAGCCAGTGTAACAGTTTAACTTTAGTCCGTCCCCTGCCCCCGACCCGGGCGCGAACCAGGATCCTCTGCACACATCAAACAACAGTCACCCACGAAGCATCGTTACCCATCGCTCCACAAAAGCCAGGCCCTTGCAGAGCAAGGGGACCACTACTTCAAGGTCTCAAAGCGGTGACGTCACCGATTGAAAGGCTATTAGCGCGCACCCACCGCTAACTAGCTAGCCATTTCACATCGGTTACACTCACCCCCCTTTCGCCCTCCTCCTTTTCCGCAGCAACCAGTGATCCGGGTCAACAGCATCAATGTAACAGTTCAACTTTATTCCGTCCCCTCCCCCGACCCGGGCGCGAACCAGGGATCTGCACACATCACCAACAGTCACCCACGAAGCCCGTTACCCATCGCTCCACAAAAGCCGCGGCTTTTGCAGAGCAAGGGGAACCACTACTTCAGGGTCTAAAGCGAGTGACGTCACCAATTGAAACGCTGTTAGCGCGCACCACGCTAACTAGCTAGCCATTTCACATCGGTTACACCAGTTAAATAAAGAGGCGGGAATAAGATGGCTGGATAGCCAGTGAAATAAAGAGGGGGATAAAGTGCTGATGAGCCAGTGAAATAAAGAGGCATATGTCTAAATGTCCTCACAGGAGCAGATGACTGACAGTAGGCTTAAAACAACCCTGCTATACTCACACCAATCTCCTGAGAAGGAGCGAAAGAGAGAACATTTAGAGGTATTGGAGAGGGAGATGAGGGGGGGAGAGGTGATGGTGGGGGGGGGGGGGGGGGGGGGGGGTCTGGCTGTCTGGCTGTGACACCTCCCAGCCCAGCAGAAGTCAATGATCTCCTCTTCAGAGAGGCCCTAAGAGGCTTAGACCCGCCTGAGGCCAGGAGCTGTTTGTTTAACCTTTGCGTGGCTGCAGCACTAAGCTTAAGCACAGTAATGTTTTACCTCTACACATGCAGCATCATTAAGCTCCACCACACAAATTCTTTACCTCCATATCAGTCGTTCCATAGTTTAATTGGCCCCAAATCCCCCCAAACCAGGCATAAATAGTCAATTGAAACCAATAGAAGCTATCCTTAGAGCAAGTATTTACCTCCACACTAACTGCTGTCTTCTGCACACTACATACACCCTAGAATTCATTTTATAGACTCCAGCAATACGGCACACTCTTAATTCAGCTGCTGTCTGTCATTGAGCACTGAGCAGTCCAGTTCAGTAACTCCACAGACCTAGATACAGGTCTTTCCATTACACTATCATAATATAATAGGAGTCTTTGGTTATTTATTGTCCTTTCAGCAAGATTAACAGTTGTTTATATTCATGCTGCGTGTTTTGGATAACAATGTTCAGTAARAGTGCTGTCTGGGAGATATGCACCCTCAGGGCCAAGCTATAGTTCCACTGTGTAACAGAGAGAGAGAGAGAGAACCCTGTCCCTGCTGCCCTGTTATGGTCATAGGGGATTATTATTTCTGACATGCACCGCTGGCCCACTGATTTGGTATGGCCGCCCAGGCTGGCCCGGTGCGGCCCACCGAGCGAAGCAGAACGCAGTAACACTGACTGGTTATGATTCATGACTGTTTGAGAGGCGAGTCCAAACACTGCACCCATCAAAGAAGAGATGAGAAAGAGGTTGGTGTGGAAGTCTGTATCAGCACACATGCTGCCCGTGTGTGTGTCTTACTCCTCTGCTACAAACACAAATTATTACAGTCCTCCTCATTACAATACAACTGTATGCAACACCTATCAACCCCCCCCCCCCCACACACACAAATCCTCCCTCCCCACCAGAATGAGCACCCCTCCTCAGAAGGTTG
>NC_036856.1:36108909-36112848 GCF_002910315.2 Salvelinus sp. IW2-2015 | reverse complement strand
AAAACAAGCCTGCTGTTATTGTTTGCCTTTGGTTCTGTGTGTGTGTGTGTGTGTGTGTGGTGTGTGTGTGTGTGTGTGGTGTGTGTGTGTTGTGGTTGTTTTGTGTTGTGTGTTGTGTGTGTGTGTGTTGTGGGTGTGTGTGGTGTGTGTGTGTGTGTGTTACAGAGACCTGTGTGTTTGTGAGAGCTTCGCAGGCCATGTCACTTGTCTGTCTGTCAGGATGTCTGTTTCTGCTTCCATCCTGGAACATTCTGTCATTCTGGAATAATTTCTGTTATAGATAGATTTGATTGTGTAGTAAATTGATGGTTGCCCTGTGACCGGAGAGGGTTATGGTGATCTAAATGAATTAGGTTCAGAGTTAACGGTCCAACATATTGGACTTCAACCACACACTCTCTCACTTTGGTAAGTTTACTAACTCTTTCTGCAATACCACAGTCACATTAACCACTGACTATAGGTTTGAGATGAATTTTAATGAGAGTTCATTCTCTATGAAACAGGTATTCAGTATAGCTAGTAGCTACATAGTATGGATTCTTTATTATGAACTGGGTGGTTGGAGCCCTGAATGCTGATTGGCTGACAGACCGTATACRACGTGTATGACAAAACACTTATTTTTACTGCTCTAATTACGTTGGTTAAGAGTTTATAATAGCATTAAGGCACCTCGGGGTTTGTGATATATGGCACGTTGCGTCGTGCCTAAGAACAGCCCTTAGCCGTGGTATATTGACCATATACCAGACGCCCTCGTGCCTAAGAACAGCCCTTAGCCGTGGTATATTGACCATATACCAGACGCCCTCGTGCCTTATTGCTTCAATAAACCCCATACTAACAGTATAAGAGTTGTTTGGTGAAAGCTTCTGATTTTGTATAGTTTTATACATGATTTGTATGTTTCTCTGTTTTTTATTTTTCTTATTCAACCTCTCCCTAAGTCTGAAGTAACATGGTACGGTAAGCTTACAGCGTCCAGTGTCACAGAGGTGGTCTTGGAAAGCCACCAAGATGGCCTGGGTGCTTAGTAATGCGAAAGCAATTAGCTGTYGTTTTACTGAGTACAGAGACATGTGGAATAACGAGGAGAATATAGGTGGGCTGCTGCCTGCCGGGATCTGGGTGGATGTTAGTGCTGCTAATACTCCCTCACCTCTGTCTAACACACTGACATACCAGGGACAAATACTAGGCTCTTACCCAGGGCCTTCCCCTGTCCACCTACAGAACTAACCACTGTTGATTTGACACTGGAGTTCATTACAATGAGACTGGCTTGACAGACAGACGATATGGATCTGTCTGTTTCTCGCTTGCATGCATAGTATACATACATAAGTGTGTGTGTGTGTTTGTGTATCTGTGTGTATCTGTGTGTATTTGTGTGTGTGTGTTTACTCTCTCGTAAAAGGTGCGTGCCCCTTGTCCCATCTGGATGACTGTGTTTTTTGGTAAATGAAGGGGGAAATATTCTAGCTGCTCTCTGTTCCCACTGCATTACCTGGGAGAGGTCTCTCTCTCTKTCCTCAACCTGCTTCAGTAGTCCACCTCAGTTTCCAGCTTCCAGGCAAAACAGGATTGTAGTCAGTAAACACACAGTCCATCCCTGATGTTCACACCGACGATACTTGGCATCTCTCTCCTAACCTCAACATCATCCAGGGGACAGAGCCAAATCCAGGGACTTTATTGGCCAGCCAAGCCCAGCTCCCTGCTCTCTCTGTGGGCAGATTCCTCCACGGACCTGGCCCATTTACAAAAAAACTAAACGGAATAAAGTCAGAAAGAGAGAAAGATAACAAGACAGAATAGTTCCGGCTGCCAGCATAGCTCTATCCCTCAGAAGGTAAAGTCAGTTTCACCTCTTCCCTGGGAAGCCGAGCCAAGATCAATCCCCCAGCAGCCTCTTTACTGAGGAGGTGTCACCCACTGGGCACACCACATAATTTCAACGTGGATAATTGGGCAATATTTGGTTAAGACGTTGATTAATGAGATTTCAACCTATACAGATACTGTATACTGTAGGATCTTAATTTGATCACTCTTTTKTTGCTGAGGATTTCCTGCACTTCAGGAAATGCAAATATGTAGTGTATTCAAGGTTTAAAAAGGCTTCTGACATTTCTAATGAGGAAAAATTTATCAAAACCTTTCCATTAATTATAATCCACATAATAATTCACATTTCCTGTTTCCATTTCCTGGATCATTTTCCTGCTGTAGAAAACTGGCTCAAATTAACATCCTATATCTATATTTCCTCACTCAAAAAGACAGCCAAAACTCAGTTGAATCTCCAATGTGTTATCACTATTCTTTCAACCATCTAAAAGCACAACCAAATTCCAATGGAAAAACAATTGGTTTAGTTGTCACCCAAATGTCTATCACTGCGCTTTCAACCATTTAAAAACTCACTAAAGTTCAAATGAGAATACAGAAAAACAAACTTTAGACCGCCCTACAGACGGCTTTATCCGTCCACTAATACAGGACTAGTAAAGGCCCAATGCACTACTTTTGTAATTTTGTTTACATAATTATATTAATATTTTTTGTTAATTCAGATTTTTCAAGGGGTCTCTCTGTCTCTGTCTCTGTCTCTGTCTCCTCTCCCTCTCTCCTTCCTCTCGTTTCTCTCTCCTCTCTCTCTCTCTCTCTTCTCTCTCCTCCTCTCATTCTCTCTCTCTTCCTCATCTGCCTCTGTCTCTCTCCCTCACTCTCTCTCTCTCTCTTTCTCTCTCTCCTCTCTTCTTCTCTCTCTTCTCATCTCTCTCTCTCTTCTCTCTCTCCTCTCTCTCCTCCTCTCTTCCTCTCCTCTCTCTCTTCTTCTCTCTACTCTCTCTCTCTCGTCTCTCTCTCCATCTCTCTCTCTCTCTCTGTCTCTCTCTCTCCCTGGGCAGGAAGAGGGCACCTTAGTGGGAGTTATTATAGGATCCCCATCTATCGAAGCAGGGATCAGGGCAGAGATTTGGGAGGCTTTCCGCCTTTTCCCTTCGCCCTCGGTCACAGGATCTCAGTGTTTCACACCAATTGGCCAGTGGATAAACAACGTATGAGTGCTTAAATTCTTCAGTTCTTGTGAAATGCTTGATTAAGTGGCTAAAACACAGGATGTAATTGACCATTTCAGTTTAGGCTATTATTTGGTAGATGTATGTAAAGACCACTTTAGAKGGTTTTGCAGAATTCTTTGGCATTGAACAGTTGAAAGTTGAAGAATGTTCAGAGTACGGAGTGCTGTAGTATAAAGGCTCGCACATATTGCACAGAATGTGGATCTGGTGTTAGTCTGCCAATTGTTCAGCGCTCTGTGTTTTAGGGTCCACCTACTATAGAGGTCTGACTGCCAACATTTTCACACGATTCTACATGTAAAATCGGTGAGCACTCGGTTTGTAGATTACGGCCGGCACTGTTCAGAGGTTCGAAGTACTCTCGGCCAGAAAACACTATTGGTCTGTCTAAACCCTTACTGTGTAACTCACTCAACAAAAAGTCCTGAATCAGCCAGATCACTCTGTGTTGCTATTTCTGGAACAGCTGGTAAGCGAACAAAGCTGTTCTGTGACCACTCTTCATTACCACAACCCTGACTGATTGTTTCCTGTCTGCAAGGTGAGAAGAACACCAGCCGAAGAACACCATCCCAACCGTGACGCACGGGGGTGGCAGCATTATGTTGTGGGGGTGCTTTGCTGCAGGAGGGACTGGTGCACTTCACAAAATAGATGGCATCAAGAGGCAAAAAAATMATGTGGATATATTGAAGCAACATCTCAAGACATTAGTCAGGAAGTTAAAGCTTGGTCGCAAATGGGTCTTCCAAATGGACAATGACCCCAAGCATGCTTCCAAAGTTGTGGCAAAATGGCTTAAGGACAACAAAGTCAAGGTATTGGAGTTTCCATCACAAAGCCTTGACCT
>NC_036856.1:36102046-36105359 GCF_002910315.2 Salvelinus sp. IW2-2015 | reverse complement strand
AGGAATTGGCCAAAATTCACCCAACTTATTGTGGGAAGCTTGTGGAAGGCTACCTGAAACGTTTGACCCAAGTTAAACAATTTAAAGGCAATGCTACCAAATACAAATTGAGTGTATGTAAACTTCTGACCCACTGGGAATGTGATGAAAGAAATAAATGCTGAAATAAATCATTCTCTCTACTATTATTTGGACATTTCACATTCTTAAAATAAAGTGGCGACCCTAACTGACCCAAGACAGGACATTTTTACTAGGATTAAATGTCAGGAATTGTGAAAAACTGAGTTTAAATGTATTTGGCTAAGGTGTATGTAAACTTCCGACTTCAACTGTATATGGCTACAGTATTTGTGTTTTTCAAGTGTTTTTCAATGAAAGCGAAGAGAGATTCACACACCATTGGAAGCAGCTGGAGCACTTGAGCAAGTCAATGATTCAAAGAATGAGAGAGTGAGACAGAGGAGGAGGGAAGGAACAAAAGGAAGGGACAAACTGGGAACAAGTCTGTGCGGCTACCCACACTGAGAAAGAGGCTGAGTAGGAGAGAGAAACCAATGTGGACAGTCTGTCAGTGTCTGTACTCTCTCTTCTCAGACTTAGAGAAAGAGGGGCAAGAGGAAAGAGAGTTGATGGGAGGTGAGAGTTGGGGGGAGATGGCAAGGGAGACTGAGAGAAAAGGGGCGAGGGGACAGGGCCCAGTCTTTTATGAAGCGTGGGGAAAGGAGGGCTGTGTCTGCGGTGGGTCCTGAATAGAGGAACTCCATGTTCTCTTTAATGTGATGTGAATATCTTGACCTAACAGAGGCCCTTGATTGGCATAACGACCAGTTGGGCTGGGGGTGGGGACGAAGTGTTTGTGTGGGTATTGGTGTGTGTGGTAGTAATAGTGTGTGTATGTGCGTGTTTGCGTGCGAGTGTGTGCGTGTGTGTGTTTGTGAGTGAGTGAGAGTGTTTGCCAGTATACAGTAAATTGGGGGGAATGAACTAGCATGAAATGAATGCAGATGGTGGCTGACTGGCTGTAAGAGTTTTGGAGTGGCTGTCCCAGCCCCAGTCCCAGCGCCAGTCCCAGTACCAATCCTAAAGGTCCCCAGGCTCAGTCCCAGTCCTCAAGGTCCACAGACCCGGTCCTAAAGGTCCCCAGGCTCAGTCCCAGTCCTCAAGGTCCACAGACCTGGTCCTAAAGGTCCCCAGGCTCAGTCCCAGTCCTAAAGGTCCCCAGCCCCAGACCCAGTCCTAAAGGTCCCCAGGCTCAGTCCCAGTCCTAAAGGTCCCCAGACCCAGTGATCCCCAGCCCCAGTCCCAGGTCCTAAAGGTCCCCAGACCCCAGTCCTAGAAAGGTCCCCCAGGACCAGATCCTAAGGTCCCAAGACGCCAGGTCCTTAAAGGATCCCTTGTCCCAGTTCCTAAGATCCCCAGGCCCCAGTCCCAGTCCCAAAGTCCCAGGACCCAGTCATTAAGGTCCCCAGGCTCAGTCCATCATAAAGCGTTCCCCAAGTCCCAGTCCTAAAGATCCCCAGCCCCAGTTCCCAGTCACTAAAGGTCCCCAGGACCCAGTCCTAAAAGGTCCCCAGCCCCAGGCCCAGTCCCAAAGGTCTCCAAGCCTCAGTCCCAGTCCTAAAAGGTCCCCAGACCCAGTTCTTAAGAAGTCCCAGCCTCCAGTCCCAGTCCTAAAAGTCCCCAACCCAAGTCTTCAAAGATTCCCACCCCAGTCCTAAAGGTCCCCAGGCTCAGTCCCAGTTCCGTTTAAAGGTCCCCAGAACCCGGTCCTAAAGGTCCCCAGACCAGTCTAAAGGTCCCCAGCCCCAAGTTCCTTAAAGAGTCCCAGCCTTGAGTCCCAGTCACTAAAGATGTCCCAGCGCCAGTCCCAGTCCTAAGGTTCCCCAGACCTCAGTCCCAGTCCTAAAGGTCACCCAGCCCAGTCCCAGTACCAAAGTCCCCTGACCCCAAGTTCCCAGCCCCTCCGAGTCCCAAAGGCGCCCCAGCTTAAAGGTCCCTCAGCCCCAAGTTCCACTCTAAAGATCCCCAGTCCTAAGTTCCCAGTCCTAAAGGAGTCGCCAAGCCGCCAGTCACAGTCCTAAAGGTCCCCAGCCCCAGGTCTTAAAGTCCCCAAGTCCCAGTCCTAAGGTCCCCAGCCCCAGTCTTATGAAAGGTCCCCATCACCAGTCCTGAAAGGTCCCCAGTTCCCAGTACTAAAGATCCCCAGCCACCAGCCCCAGTCCCAATCCTAAGGCCCCGAACCCAGTACCCAGTCCTAAAGGTCCCCAGCCCCAGTCCTAAAGGTCCCCAGGCTGAGTCCCAGTCCTAAAGATTGCCAGCGCCAGTCCCAGTCCTAAAGGTCCCCAGACCCAGTCCCAGTCCTAAAGGTCCCCAGCCGCAGTCCCAGTCCTAAAGGTCCCCAGACCCAGTCCCAGCCCCTGTCCCAGGCCTAAAGGTCCTCAGCCCCAGTTCCACTGCTAAAGATCCCCAGTCCAAGCTCCAGTCCCAGCCCCAGTCTTAAAGGTCCCCCAGTTCTAAAAGTCCCCAGCTGCCCTGGTGTTTGGGAAGGAGAGGGGCAGAGGCCCCTGTGCCTGAGGGAAACCCCATGCATGAACGGGAACAGAAAGGAGACCGGAGAGAGAGGGGGAGAGAGAGATATGGGATATGCGTCAACAGCAATCCTGGGGAAATCCTCTCCATTATCATTAACAGCAGACTTGTACATTTCCTCAGTGAAAACAATGTACTGAGCAAATGTCATATTGCCTTTTTACCAAATTACCATAGACAGACCACGTATTCACCCTGCACACCCTAATTGACAAACAAACAAACCAAAACAAAGGCAAAGTCTTCTCATGCTTTGTTGATGTCAAAAAAGCATTTAACTCAATTTGGCATGAGGGTCTGCTATACAAATGGATGGAAAGTGGTGTTGGGGGAAAAACATACAACATTATAAAATGAATGTACACAAACAACAAGTGAGCAGTTCAAATTGGCAAAAAACACACATTTCTTTCCACAGGGCCGTGGGGTGAGACAGGGATGCAGCTTAAGCCCCACCCTCTTCAACATATATATCAGCTAATTGGCGAGGGCACTAGAACAGTCTGCAGCAACCGGCCTCACCCTACAGTACTAGAATCTGAAGTCAAATGTCTACTGTTTGCTGATGATCTGGTGCTTCTGTCCCCAGCAGCACCTAGATCTTCTGCACAGATTCTGTGCAGGGTCCTGACAGTAAATCTCAGTAAGACAAAAATAATGGTGTTCCAAAAAAGTTCCAGTTGCCAGGACCACAAATACAAATTCCATCTAGACACCGTTG